>NC_136262.1:41941120-42043620 GCF_964187855.1 Myxine glutinosa | reverse complement strand
TATATGTCCCTAGATATGAAAAAAAAGTGATAGCAGTGTATAACTCTCGGCCATCTCTGTGTTATCACCCGAAATATTATTATACGCCTGCTTCGCTTCGCCAAAAAATGTGATATTTGCTAAAATTGGAATAAATATGTTTTTAAGGACCACAGAGTGCCGAGATCGAGATCGAGATCGTATTTGTTCGAGAGATAATGATAAACCTAGAGTGTGGAGCAAGTTTGCATGCATTGTGAAATATAATGTAGCTGATGTTACAAACCTACTTTAGGATACTAGCTAATACCAAAAATTACACTGAGATACCAAAAGTAGTAGACGAATAAACCTAAAATGTTCAAAAGCTATGTTTCGTTCCAAAATATCAAAATTAGGGGGTATGGTTGAACATATTTTGAACTTTGCCAAAATATGTGCCCCAAACAACCACCATATTACAAAGTAATGATATATTCCAATGCAGTGGTTCCTTGCGAAGATTTTGAGGGGTCAAATGTTACTCTGGGAGTTTTCATTTTTGAAATATTGACAAAAATGTACAATGTGAATTCTGAACTCGAAGCGATTTCGACCACTTTTTCACTAAATTTAACATATTTTTTGTCATTATATCAATATTTTGATAAATAACCCCCACAAATGTTCTATATTTCTATTACTATATTAGTTGGCATCCAGTATGCAAATTATTGGCACTCTGTGGTCCTTAAAAACATATTTATTCCAATTTTAGCAAATATCACATTTTTTGGCGAAGCGAAGCGGGCGTATAATAATATTTCGGGTGATAACACAGAGATGGCGGAGAGTTATACACTGCTATCACTTTTTTTTCATATCTAGGGACATATATCTTGCTAAAAATCACAATGAGCCTTACTCCATCTGTATGGTACCGACCAACCCCCTTGGCTCATAGCCTATAAGAATATTTCGGGTGATAACACAGAGATGGCCGAGAGTTATACACTGCTATCACTTTTTTTTCATATCTCTGGCTCATAGCCTGGGTCTGGCTCATAGCATATATATATATATATATATATATATATATATATATATATATATATATATATATATATATATATATATATATATATATATATATATATATATGTATATATATATATATATATGTATATATATATATATATATGTATATATATATATATATATACATGTATATATATATATATATATATGTATATATATATATATATATATATATACATATATATATATATATATACATGTATATATATATATATATATATATATATATATATATATATATATATATATATATATATATATATATATATATATATATATATATATATATATATATATATATATATATATATATATATATATATATATATATATATACATACATACATATATATATATGCACTACATGGCCAAAAGTATGTAGACACCCGAACATCACACCCATATGTGCTCATCAAATATCTCATTCCAAAATCATGGGCATTAATATACAGTTTGTGTCTCCCTTTACTGCTATAACAGCCTCCACTCTTCTGGGAAGGCTTTCCACTAGATGTTGGAACATTGCTGCGGAGATTTGCTTCCATTCAGCCACAAGAGCATTAGTGAGGTCGGGCACTGATGTTGGGCGATTATGCCTTGCTCGCAGTCGGCGTTCCAATTCATCCCAAAGGTGTTCAATGGGGTTGAGGTCAGGGCTCTCTGCAGGCCAGTTCTTCCACACCGATCCTGACAAACCATTTCTGTATGGACCTCGCTTTGTGCACGGGGGCATTGTTATGCTGAAACAGGAAAGGGTCTTCCCCAAAATGTTGCCAGTTGGAAAGTTGGAAGCACAAAGTCGTCTAGAATGTCATTATATGCTGTAGTGTTAAGATTTCCCTTCAATGGAACTAAGGGGTCTAGCCCGAACCATGAAAAACAGCCCCACACCATTATTCCTCCTCCACCAAACTTTACAGTTGGCACTGTGCAATCGGGCAGGTAGCATTCTCCTGGCATCCGCCAAACCCAGATTCATCCGTCGGACTGCCAGATGTTGAAGCATGATTCATCACTCCAGAGAATGCTTTTCCATTGCTCCAGAGTCCAATGGCAGCGAGCTTTGCACCACTCCAGCCGACGCTTGGCATTGCGCATGGTGATCTTAGGCTTGTGTGCGGCTGCTCTGCCAGGGAAACCCATTTCATGAAGCTCCCGACAAACCGTTGTTGTGCTGACGTTGCTTCCAGAGGCAGTTTGGAACTCGGTAGTGTGTTGCAACCGAGCACAGACCATTTTTACGCACCACGTGCTTGTCGTAAAATTGTCATCCAAGTTATAACCCCAGGCACAGTAACATCTTCTGTCCACCACATGGCTATTATAAGAACTCGTCCGCTGAGAGCGGAGGGCAGTCCTGTGACATTTACGTGCATATCTAGAATGGTAAAGGAATTACATTGCATATTTCTTGCTTGCTAGTGTACGGTATTGATACCCTCCCATATGCATCCATAGTGTATATTGATGCCATGAATGCTGGTCTTTCTTCTAGATGCTGTCCGAGATCGATTCTGATTAAACTCGGTATGAGAAAGAGGTAGTGAGACTCAGATTTTTACAACATTTAATCAGAATAGATCGGGAGTCCCATTCTGTGAGCTTGTGTGGCCTACCACTTCGCGGCTGAGCTGTTGTTGCTCCTAGACGTTTCCACTTCACAATAACAACACTTACAGTTGACCGGGGCAGCTCTCGCAGGGCAGAAATTTGACGAACTGATGTGTTGGAAAGGTGGCATCCTATGACCGTGCCACGTTGAAAAGTACTGAGCTCTTCAGTACGGCCCATTCTACTGCCAATGTTTGTATATGGAGATTGCATGGCTGTGTGCTTGATTATATATACCTGTCAGCAATAGGTGTGGCTGAAACAGCCGAAACCACGATTTAGAAGGGGTGTTCGCATACTTTTGGCCATGTAGTGTATCCTATTTTATATGTGTATACAATCGTGGCTGAAAATATTGGCACCTTTGCACTTTTTTCAAACAATGCACCATTTCTTCCAGAAAATTGTTAAAATTAAAAAATCTCTTGGTATCCACATCTGTATTTCTTTGGTTTGCAGTGGAACAAAACAAAAGAGCTGAAAATTTTTCTAAATATTATCTTATTCCACACAGAAATCCTAAAATGGCCCAGACTATCATTGGCACCTTTTAGAAGTTGTTAGACATAATTATATTTCAAGCAGGTGATTCTCCTTCACTTTGGAATTTAACTCACCTGTGGTGAGTTACAAGTGCCTGCAATATAAAAATCACTCATTCAACCAGTTTGAATAAAGAAAAGGAGTCATTCTGCTGTTTTGTGTCACTGTGTGTACCACAATGAGCATGGAGAAAATAAATAAAACCAGAGAATTGTCTGAAGAGGTCAGACACAAGATTGTAGCCAAGCATAGACAATCTCAAGGCTACAAGTCCATCTCCAGAGACCTTGATGTTCCTTTGTCCACCGTACTCAATGTTATCAGGAGGTTTAAGGCCCATGGCACTGTAGCCAACCTCCCTGGACGTGGCCGCAAGTGAAAACTTGATCAAAGATTGCAGTGAAGGATTGTTCGAATGGTGGAGAAAGCACCTCAATTAACTGCCAAACAGATTCCAGCTGACCTTCAGACACAAGGTACGACATTTTGAACTCGCACCATCCGTCACCAACTCAATGAAAGGGGGTTCTATGGAGGATCCAACTGGTGAGAGAGAGAGACAGAAGAAAGCACGACTGGAGTTTGCCAAAACACACCTGAATAAGCCAAAATCCTTCTGGGAGAATGTCCATTGGACAGATGAGACTAAATTAGAGCTTTTTGCTAAAGCACATCATCTCTATGTTTACAGAAGACAAAATGAAGCCTTCAAAGAAAAGAACACCTTCCCTACATTCAAACATGGAGGAGGTTCAGTGATGTTTTGGGGTTGCTGTGTCACCTCTGGCACTGGGTGCCTTGAATTTGTGCATGGCATCATGAAATCAGGAGATTACCAAGGCATTTTGGAGCGCAATGTTCAACCCAGTGTCAGGAAGCTGGGTCTCCGTCGAAGGTCGGGTCTTGCAGCAGGACAATGACCCCAAACATACTTCAAAAAAGCACCCAGGAATGGTTCAAGCTAAAACGGTGGACTGTTCAGAAGTGGCCAGAATTAGTCCAGATCTAAATCCCATTGAACACCTGTGGGGAGATCTGAAAACAGCAGTTGGGAGAAGGCACACTTCAAATCTGGGAGAACTGGAGCAGTTTGCACAAGAAGAGTGGGCCAAGCTGCCAGTAGAAAGGTGCAGGAAGCTCATTCATGGCCATAGGAAGCGCTTGACTCCAGTTATTTTGTCCAAAGGCTGTGGTACCAAATATTAAGTCTTGGGTGTCAATAATTTTGTCAATGTCATTTCTTTTTATTTTCTGATTTAAAAGGATATATTAAGTTCTGAATCAAAAACACAGATTCTGTAATGTTAACAGTGAAATAAAGAATTGTGAAGACCAAATACTTTTGTCAATTTCAACTTATTTTTAGAGAAAATTGTGAGTTATTTGAAAAAGGTGCGAGGGTGCCAATATTTTTGGCCACGACTGAACGTCTTTGGTATAACTCGGCCAGGTTTGTGAACCACCGACCTCCTGGACTCAGAGCGGATGCTCTAACCATTACCCCCATTGGGGCTATCTTCACATGCTTGGACAGAAATATGAAAGTGTCATAAAAATGGTGGATGGTTAAGCTTCAGCAGACATATTCATATTACATACGGAAGTTGATAAAAGCATTTGAGGATTTCTAGATTGATCCGGCAATGTGCCACGATTATGAGAATGGGAAAATTTCAATGACATTTGTACATCTTCATGATGTGGAGAGTAGTATGACATTTGAAGTTATTCATAGTTATGATATAGGTCACCATCACCTTGTTAAAAAAAAATTTGCACTGGTAAAAAAAAGCTTGTTTTAAAAAAGGCTGAGAAGGAAAATTTTGGTGCTTTTAAAAATCTGCACTTCTAGGCCCAAAGGCAGGCCTTACATCTATCAATCAGCAGCTTGTGCCATCTGCTTCACATTCACGGAGTTACTAGATCACTTTTTAACTCGATCACAAGCACCGATATAGTAGAACATCCTGTTTGCAATGGAGGAGGATAAGACTTCTAAAAGGATTTTTGTTTGGCACATCAAAACCAACGAGGCGAGACAACAGCCCCCTTATTTTGATTCATTCATTCGAAGTGAGGTTAATTGCTTGCTGCATATAAACATGGACGGTTACAGAGACTTGTAAGAGCAACATTTTCCCATTTTGAACATTTGTGGCTCACATGTTTGTAAAATCTCCCATTTTCTCGTATTGTAAACTCTTTGCTCACATTTGGGACAAAGCCATGACCGATCTCAACGAACTTTCATAAGGCAGAAAGTACAAGTTAACAGTGCCGTTTCCGTTTCTGTTCACGTCTTAAAAGATTATTCGATAAAATACTCATGGATTGCACAGAGCGACCATGTTCTTTCACACATAGCAAGATTAGTGAGTTTAAAAGGTATTACTAAAATTTTGGAATATCATTCTTTTATTTCGGAGCTTCAGCTTCTTAGGGAGAAGCGTATATATATATAGATATACATTATACTGTAGCGGCTACCGCTGGGTTTTCACAATCGCCTTGCACCTATCAAGGACGCGGAGCGATCACCATGCCGGGCTCGTCCAGGACACCCGGGCAGGCTCGCCTCAACTTGCCAGGCCGCAGCCAGGACGCTGGGCCACGCCCCCTCTCGCCTTTCCTGGGCAAACGCTCCGGGATAATAGGTATATATATTGCTGCACGATAAACGGGCTTTTCAGAGTGCCTGAGTGTTTGGTTTGATTAAAGCAACTCGGATGAATTCCAGCTTTTTGTCGCGTCCATTCTTCCGATCGACGTGGGAGCCCCAGCTCCTTCAATACATACATACAAAAACATTTATACAACTTTGACTTCCTGCCATTTCTTTGTTTTTTGACCTCTACCGTTTCCTTTCAGGATTTGGTGATGTTATTGTGTTATTTGTTCCCTGGGATTTCTAGCTCTGTAGCTCAACTATGCCATTGACGGTGGAGCAGAAGACAAAAGTGGTGGCTCTGTGGTATGAGACTAAATCATATGTAGACACCTGCCGGAGGTTCCACCTGAGGAATCACCGAGAGGTACCTGAAAGGGCCTAAGGTCACATGCTTCTGCACCTTCAATGCCACATGGGGAATTCTCGGGCCTTACTGGTTTGAGAAGGCCAACAGCATGATGGTAACGATCAACGGTGAACGCTACCCGGGCCGTGCTCCAGAAGTTCCATAATGATATAGCCCAAAAGGGTCACCCCAAACCAGCTCAACATGACCTGGTTTATGCAGTACTAGCTGAGGTACCGGCTTTGCCCGGGTTGAATAAGAATAATACAAATATATGATGAAAATAACATGTATATTTTACAGCAATATCACTGTACATTTCCTACATGACGTTTTGTCAATTTTCAATTTCTCAAAACCTCTTGGTATACAACATTTCTGGTTTTCTTACTTAGTGCCAAGACTTAAAGATTGCTTGGTTTTCCAACCCTCGAGCAGCCCACGTACAGCTGGCCATGGGAAGTACCCGGCATTGCCGGGCGGGGGGAAGGGAGGGGAGGAGGAAGGGAAGGGGGGGGAACGGGGGGGGAGGGGAGAAGAGGGGGGGGAGGGGAGAAGAGGGGGGGGAGGGGAGAAGAGGGGGGGAGGGGAGAAGAGGGGGGAGGGGAGAAGAGGGGGGAGGGGAGAAGAGGAGGGAGGGGGAGGAGGCGAGGGGAGAAGAGGAGGGAGGGGAGGAGGAGAGGGGGGGAGAAGGGAGGGGAGTGGAGGGGAGGGTGAGGGGGAGGGGGGAGGAGGAGGGGGAGGGGGAGGGGGAGGGGGAGGGGAGAGGGAGGGGGAGGGGGGAGTTGAGGGGGAGGGGAGGGGAGGGGGGAGGTGAGGGGAGGGGGAGGGGGGAGGTGAGGTGAGGGGGAGGGGGGAGAGGGAGGGGAGGGGGGGAGAGGGAGGGGAGGGGGAGGGGGAGGGGGGGAGAGGGAGGGGGAGGAGGGAGGAGAGGGGGAGGGAGGGGGAGGAGGGGGAGGAGAGGGGGAGGGAAGGGGAGGGGGAGGAAGGAGGGAAGGGGAGGGAGGGGAGGGAGGGGGAGGGGGGAGGGGGAGGGGGAGGGAGGGGGAGGGAGGGGGAGGGGGGAGGGAGGGGAGGGGTGAGGGGAGGGAGGGGGAGGGGTGAGGGGAGGGAGGGGGAGGGGTGAGGGGGAGGGAGGGGGAGGGGTGAGGGGAGGGAGGGGAGGGGACGGGGAGGGGAGGGGGAACGGCTAGCTTGGCAAGCGATAGCAGGCCTTTTACTTTGAGGGGGGAGGGGGGAGGGGGGAGTGGAGGAGGAGAGGGAGGGGGAGGAGGAGGGGGAGGGGGAGGGGGGAGGGGGAGGGGGGAGGGGTGAGGGGTGAGGGGGAGGGGGAGGGGCGGGGGGAGGGGGAGGGGGGAGGGGGGAGGGGGGAGGGGGAGAGGAAGAGAGGGGGCAGGGGATGAGGAGGAGAGGGGGCAGGGGATGAGGAGGAGGAGGTGAGGGGGGAGGGGGAGTGGAGGGGAAGGGGGGAGGAGGAGGGAGAAGGGAGGGGTGAGGGGGAGGGGAGTGGGAGGGGCGGGAGAGGGAGAGGGGGAGGGAGGGGGGAGGGGAGGGGGGAGGGGAGGGGGGAGGGGAGGGGAGGGGGGGAGGGGAGGGGGAGGGGTGGGGGGAGGGGAGGGGGGAGGGGAGAAGAGGGGAAGAAGAAGGGGGAGGGAGAAGAGGGGGGGAGGGAGAAGAGGGAGGGAGGGGGAGGAGGAGAGGAGAGAAGAGGAGGGAGGGGGAGGGGTGAGGGGAGTGGAGGGGGAGGGGGGAACGGCTAGCTTGGCAAGCGATAGCAGGCTTTTTACTTTTATTTTTACCTCAATGAGGGCTATATATATAGTCCGTGCTTGGAGCCTTCAAGTTCAACATAAAGTTTTTTATGAAAAAATGATGCAGATGTATAACAATCCACCAATGCAAGTTCTGAAATGAATGCAGATCCTTTACTTTGCGATACAAACGCAATTCCCGCCATTTCCACTCACGATCGAGGGCCTCCACAGTGACCGCGCCTCTTCTTCCTCCTACAATTTCGTCTCACTTCTTTCACTCAAAATGCACGAAATTCTGCCGCATGAAATTATGTAGAGGCCTCGTCGGGGGATATAAGGTAGATAAGGAAGGCGTTGTAACAGAAGAATCAAAATAAAAGTGGCAGAACATAAGGAAATGGGAGCTATTCTGGACCCACACCCAAACCCGACAAACCATTGCAATACACCCCGAACGTCTAGCGCTGCCACAAACTACACCATGGAATTGCAGCTGGCGCGGTTTTTTTAAACCATTGATGTTAGAATAAAACGCAGCCTAAAACCACCGGGATTTTATGCTGATTCCGAATCTGTGTCTAAAACTTTTTCCGATGTGTAGTTCTTGAGTTATAAGCGGACATCCAGACAGACACACACACAGACACTCCTCCTTTATATATGGAGATGGTGCACCCCCGCATACAGCTGGTGACACCATCACTTTCCTGCAGCAGCTTTTCAGAAACCTCCTCGTTGTCCTGGGTACCGCTCATGACTGGCCAACCCATAGCCCAGACTTTAACCCTCTGGCCTACTGGTTCTGGGAGGCTGCCAAGGGCTTTGTCTTCGTCAACCGCCCTGCCACATTGGATTATCTGAAGCAGGTGTCAGACTACCTCCAGGCAGAGCCACATGAGACCTACAGGAAAGTTGGACAGAACTTTGGAGTCAGGATCAATTCCTGTCTGAACCGCGGAGGGGCACACACCGAGAACGTCAATTACAAGGATTTTGCGTCAATGCAAATTTCAGACTTTGGCCTCTCACTAACTCGAGCAGTGAGTTACTACAATAGCAATCAGTGATAGAAAATACCATATCATAAGCTTTCAATAAATGTTTGGTTCATGTTCCTGAGGTTTCTGTTTCTTTTTAAATAAACGTTTAAAGTTGTAACACTCTTTTTGAAACACCCTGTATGTGTGTGTGTGTGTGTGTGTGTGTGTGTGTGTGTGTGTGTGTGTGTGTGTGTGTGTGTGTGTGTGTGTGTGTGTGTGTGTGTATGTGTGTGTGTGTGTGTGTATATGTATATATATATATATATATATATATATATATATATATGTATATATACTAGCTGAGGTACCCGGCTTCGCCCGGGTTGAAGAAGAATAATACAAATATATGATGAAAAGAACATGTATATTTTAGAGCAATATCACAGTACATTTCCTACATGACGTTTTGTCAATTTTCAATTTCTCAAAACCTCTTGGTAAACAACATTTCTGGTTTTCTTACTTGGTGCCAAGACATAAAGATTGCTTGGTTTTCCAACCCTCGAGCAGCCCACGTACAGCTGGCCATGGGAAGTACCCGGCATTGCCGGGCGGGGGGAAGGGAGGGGAGGAGGAAGGGGAGGGGAGGAGAATGGGGGGGGAGGGGAGGAGAATGGGGGGGGAGGGGAGAAGAGGGGGGGAGGGGAGAAGAGGGGGGGAGGGGAGAAGAGGGGGGGAGGGGAGAAGAGGGGGGGAGGGGAGAAGAGGGGGGAGGGGAGAAGAGGGGGGAGGGGAGAAGAGGAGGGAGGGGGAGGAGGAGAGGGGAGAAGAGGAGGGAGGGGGAGGAGGAGAGGGGGGAGGGGGAGGGGAGGGGGAGGGGAGGGTGAGTGGAAGGGGAGGGGGAGGGGGAGGGGGAGTGGGAGTGGGAGGGGGAGTGGGAGGGTGAGGGGGAGTGGGAGGGGGAGTGGGAGGGTGAGGAGGGGAGGCGGAGGTGAGGTGAGGGGGGGAGGGGGGAGGTGAGGGGGAGGGGGGAGGTGAGGGGAGGGGAAGGGGAGGAGGAGAGGGGGAGGGGGAGGTGAGGGGGAGGTGAGGGGGAGGCGGGAGGGAGGGGGAGTGGAGGGGGGAGGGGGGAGGGGAGGGGGAGGTGGAGTGGAGGGGGAGGGGGAGGGGGGAACGGCTTGCTTGACAAGCGATCGCAGGCTTTTTACTTTGAGAGAAGAGGGGGGAGGGGGGAAGTGAGGGGGGAGTGGAGGAGGAGGGGGAGGGGGAGGTGAGGGGGAGGGGGCGGGGAGGAGGAGGGGAGGGGGGAGTGGAGGGAAGGTGGGAGGGGGAGGGAGGGGGAGGGGTGAGGGGGAGGAGGGAGGGGAGTGGGAGGGGGAGGGGAGGGAGAGGGGGGAGGGGGGGGGGAGAGGGGGGAGGGGGAGGGGGGGAGGGGAGGGGAGGGGGAGTGGAGGGGGGAGGGGGAGGGGGGAACGGCTAGCTTGGCAAGCGATAGCAGGCTTTTTACTTTTATTTTTACCTCAATGAGGGCGATATATATAGTCCATGCTTGGAGCCTTCAAGTTCAACATAAAGTTTTTTTTGAAAAATAATGCAGCTGTATAACAATCCACCAATGCAAGTTCAGAAATGAATGCAGATCCTTTACTTTGCGATGCAAACGCAATTCCCGCCATTTCCACTCACGATCGAGGGCCTCCACAGTGACCGCGCCTCTTCTTCCTCCTACAACTTCGTCTCACTTCTTTCACTCAAAATGCACGAAATTCTGCCGCATGAAATTATGTAGAGGCCTCGTCGGGGGGATATAAGGTAGATAAGGAAGGCGTTGTAACAGAAGAATCAAAATAAAAGTGGAAGAACATAAGGAAATGGGAGCTATTCTGGACCCACAGCCAAACCCGACAAACCATTGCAATACACCCCGAACGTCTATCGCTGCCACAAACTACACCATGGATTTGCAGCTGGCGCGTTTTTTTTAACCATTGATATTAAAATAAAACGTAGCCTAAAACCACCGGGATTTTATGCTGATTCCGAATCTGTGTCTAAAACTGTTTCTCTGATGTGTAGTTCTTGAGTTATAAGCGGACATCCAGACAGACACACACACAGACACTCCTCCTTTATATATAGAGATATATATATCTCTATATATATGTTACTAGCTGAGGTACCCAGCTTCGCCTGGGTTGAATAAGAATAAGACAAATATATGATGAAAAGAACATGTATATTTTAGAGCAATATCACAGTACATTTCCTACATGACGTTTTGTCAATTTTCAATTTCTCAAAACCTCTTAGTATACAACATTTCTGGTTTTCTTCCTTGGTGCCAAGACATAAAGATTGCTTGGTTTTCCAACCCTCGAGCAGCCCACGTACAGCTGGCCATGGGAAGTACCCGGCATTGCCGGGCGGGGGAAGGGAGGGGAGGGAGGAAGGGGAGGGGAAGGGAACGGGGGGGGGGAGGGGAGGAGAGGGGGGGGGAGGGGAGGAGAGGGTGGGGAGGGGAGAAGAGGGGGGGAGGGGAGAAGAGGGGGGGAGGGGAGAAGAGGGGGGGAGGGGAGAAGAGGAGGGAGGGGGAGGAGGAGAGGAGAAGAGGAGGGAGGGGGAGGAGAAGAGGGAGGGGGGAGGAGAGGAGAGAGGGGGGGGAGGAGGAGAGGGGAGGGGGGAGGAGGAGGAGAGGGGAGGGGGGAGGGAGGAGAGAGGGGAGGGGGAGGGAGGAGGAGAGGGGAGGGGGGAGGCAGGAGGAGAGGGGAGGGGGGAGGCGGAGAGGGGAGGGGGGGGAGGGGGGGAGGGGAAGGGGGGAGGGGGAAGGGGGGAGGGGGAGGGGAGGGGGAGGAGGAGGAGAGGGGGGAGGGGGGGCTTCGCCCGGGTTGAATAAGAATAATACAAATATATGATGAAAAGAACATGTATATTTTAGAGCAATATCACAGTACATTTCCTACATGGCGTTTTGTCAATTTTCAATTTCTCAAACCTCTTAGTATACAACATTTCTGGTTTTCTTACTTGGTGCCAAGACATAAAGATTGCTTGGTTTTCCAACCCTCGAGCAGCCCACGTACAGCTGGCCATGGGAAGTACCCGGCATTGCCGGGCGGGGGAAGGGGGGGAGGAGGAAGGGGAAGGGAGGGGAACGGGGGGGAGGGGAGGGGAACGGGGGGGGAGGGGAACGGGGGGGAGGGGAGAAGGAAGGGGGAGGGGAGAAGAGGGGGGGAGGGGAGAAGAGGGGGGGAGGGGAGAAGAGGGGGGGAGGGGAGAAGAGGGGGGGAGGGGAGGAAGAAGGGGGAGGGGAGAAGAGGGGGGGAGGGGAGAAGAAGGGGGAGGGGAGAAGAGGGGGGGAGGGGAGAAGAGGGAGGGAGGGGGAGGAGAGGGGAGAAGAGGGAGGGAGGGGGAGGAGGAGAGGGGAGAAGAGGAGGGAGGGGGAGTAGGAGAGGGGGGGAGGAGGAGAGGGGGGGAGGAAGAGGAGGGGGGGGGGGGGACGGCTAGCTTGGCAAGCGATAGCAGGATTTGTACTTTTATTTTTACCTCAATGAGGGCTATATATATAGTCCGTGCTTGGAGCCTTCAAGTTCAGCATAAAGTTTTTTTATGAAAAATAATGCAGATGTATAACAATCCACCAATGCAAGTTCAGAAATGAATGCAGATCCTTTACTTTGCGATACAAACGCAATTCCCGCCATTTCCACTCACGATCGAGGCCCTCCACAGTGGCCGCGCCTCTTCTTCCTCCTACAACTTCGTCTCACTTCTTTCACTCAAAATGTACGAAATTCTGCCGCATGAAATTATGTAGAGGCCTCGTCGGGGGGATATAAGGTACATAAGGAAGGCGTTGTAACAGAAGAATCAAATAAAAGTGGAAGAACATGAGGAAATGGGAGCTATTCTGGACCCACAGCCAAACCCGCAAAAACCATTGCAATACACCCCGAACGTCTAGCGCCGCCACAAACTACACCATGGAATTGCAGCTGGCGCGGTTTTTTTAAACCATTGATATTAAAATAAAACGTAGCCTAAAACCACCGGGATTTTATGCTGATTCCGAATCTGTGTCTAAAACTTTTCTCCGATGTGTAGTTCTTGAGTTATAAGCGGACATCCAGACAGACACACACACAGACACTCCTCCTTTATATATAGAGATATATATATCTATATGTATGTTTATATATATATATATATACACACACACATATATATATACACACACACACACACACACACACACACACACACACACACACATGTACAGTCGTTGCCAAAAATATTGGCATACTTGCACTTTTTTCAAATAACTCACAATTTTCTTGAAAAATAAGTTGAATTGACAAAAGTATTTGGTCTCCATAATTCTTTATTTCACTGTTAATATTACAGAACCTTTGTTTTTCATTTAGAACTTGATGTATCCTTTTAAATAAGCCTGGTGTTGGCTTAGCGGTTAGGGTGCTGGCTTGGGGATCCTGAGTTCGAATCCCAGGCGGTCGCTGAGTTAAGGCCAAGGGGGTTGACTCAGCCTGTCATCCTTCCGAGGTCGGCAAATTGAGTAACAGCTTGCTGGGACGAATGATCATGGTGTGTACACCGTATCCCTGCTCCTCGTTAGAGGTGACTAAGGGTTGGCGTCAGGAAGGGCCATAAAAACAATTGCTGCAAAAAGGGAACCATGAGGTAATGGGGCCTGCAAGGCTAACCCCCGCTCTGGTGGGGAAAATGGTCTTAAAACGATCATTCATTCGTTCATTCATATGTCCTTTTAAATCAGAAAATATAGAGAAATGGCATTGACAAATTATTGACACCCTCGACTTAATATTTGGTAGCACCACAGCCTTTGGACAAACTAATTGCAGTCAAGCGCTTCCTATGGCCATGAATGAGCTTCCTGCACCTCTCCACTGGCAGTTTGGCCCACTCTTCTTGGGCAAACTGCTCCAGTTCTCCCAGATTTGAAGGGTGCCTTCTCCCAACTGCTGTTTTTAGATATCCCCAGAGGTGTTCAATGGGATTTAGATCTGGACTCATTGCTGGCCACTCATGTACAGTCCAGCGTTTTGTCTTGAACCATTCCTGGGTGCTTTTTGAAGTGTGTTTGGGGTCATTGTGCTGCTGCAAGACCCATGCCCTTTGACGGAGTCCCAGCCTTCGAACACTGCCATAGTTCTAGTCCTGCTGCCATACCCATGACCTTCGAGGGAGACCCAGCCTTCGAACACTGGGTTGAACATTGTGAAGGACACAGAACGAGCATACAAAATCATTAATTTCACATTTCATTCAAGATCATTCATTCTCAGATCGTCCCCAATCCAAAACCATGATCTTTCCTGCCCTCATTAACCCAGTCTCCCCTTTCCCCTCCCCCTCCCTACCCACCCCAATTCCTCCTCCTTCCAAATTTCCAGTTTTCCTTCCTGAGTGCTTCCTTCTGTATCCATCTTGTCCACCCCATGCATGGACGTTAAGCCAGAGTTCCCCTTTGCCACAACTGGTTGTTGGTCATTGTTAATATCCCATGGCGTCTTTCACAGAGTCGGTGAGATATTGCCAGCACTCTGAACAATTTCCAAAAATTATTGTCATTTTCAGTCAAGTATCCTATGACAGAGTGGGAATCTGTCCAGGTTTGTTTCTAGCCTTCTCGTGAATGCCCCAAGTTATGTCAAGAATATAGGCCTCCATTACTATTTCCTACTCTCGAGTTATTAGAGTTACAGTAGTTGTAAAGTGTAATAATAAGAAGAAAAAAACGGGCCAAACTTAAAATTTGTGAACTAAGCTCACATAAATGCAAGATTATTTGCATTTGAGATGAACTTCACTCGTGTGTTCTTGAGGAGTTAATTTTGCAACGCCGAAGGTGCAGGAACTTGAGCATTGGTAAATATCGCTGGATCCTGATTGTTCCGCAGTTAAGCAATTATTGGTTCACGTGTGTCCGCCTGTCTGTCTGTCTTATCAGTTTATGATCGTCAGATTGTGATTGCGGAACACCATATTTAAATTGAACACCATATTAACACCATATTTAAATTGAACACTGTGGCGGACACAAAAGCCCACTGGCGTGGTGACATCATTCCGCGCACCAAGTGGGCGGTGGCCACGCCCGAGGGGTAGGCGTGGCCTCATGATATACACCGGGCACGCAGCCCGGAGCGCGCCAGTGTTACAGTGAGCTCCTGAAATAAAGACGCTTATAAGTTACCGCTTGTCCGCTTCATCCTTGCTCGCAAGCAGCGCGCATAACGCCGCGCTTTACTGGTGACCCCCTTGACGTTGGATCTGCCGGAGCGATCCTTCCACACGCGACGCCATTGCCATGGCCAACTTCATCAAACTTCCCGAATTTTGGGAGGCTCAGGCCGAAGTCTGGTTCGTCCAGGCCGAAGCCCAATTTCAGCTTCGGCGCCTCACCGGCGATGACACGCGCTATTGCCACGTCGTCGCCTCCCTCGGGCCCGGCACGGCCGCTCGAGTTGTGTCCGTCCTTCGCCACCCACCGGATGGCCACAAGTACGAGGCACTCAAGCGGCTACTCCTAGCCACATTCGGCCTCACGGACGACGCACGGGCCGACCGCCTCCTGGATCTCCCCGAGCTCGGTGACACGTGCCCGTCGGTCCGAATGGACCATATGCTGTCACTGTTGGGCGACGAAGCCCCCGGTTCTCTATTCCGGGCGCTTTTCCGTCGCCAACTTCCAGCGCAGGTTCGCCTCGCGTTGGCCGGGACCGGGCTAACGGAACCCCGAGCATTGGCAGCCGAGGCGGACAAGTACTTCGCCGCTTCGGACACGCGGGCGAGAGTCGGCGTGGCCGTCACAGCCCTCGTGGCTGATGCTGCTGATGCTGCTGCTGATGCTGCTGATCCACAGCATCAGCTTATACAGCATACGCAGCATGCTGATACGCACCTCGTGACCGCCGCCACGCCCCGCCCACCGCCGGGGCGAAAACCGACACCGCGGGGAAACCCGCCAACTCCACCGGCCTGGCGGAGCCAGCCGCGCTCCTCCAGCTCCACCACCTGGTGCTGGTTCCACGCCAAGTTCGGCCACGAAGCTCGGCAGTGTCATCCGCCATGCTCCTTCAACAGGTCGGGAAACGCCTGGGCCGGCGCTCAATAGTGGCGATGAGCGCCGGCCGTTCGAGCAGCCTGCTGTTCATAACGGACACCTTCTCCGGGCGCCGTTACCTGTGCGACACGGGAGCGCAGGTGAGTGTCGTTCCCGCCGGCACGTCAGACAAGCACGCCGCGGGTGGGGGCCGCGCGCTGCTTGCCGCGAACGGGACGCCCATCCGTACGTACGGAAAACGCTGCCTCTCTCTGCGGTTCGGAGGGCAGGTTTTCCGATGGACGTTCGTCACCGCCGACGTGCCCATGGCACTGCTTGGCGCGGACTTCCTGTGCGCTAATGGGCTCCTGGTCGACATCAAGCGCAGACGTCTTGTCCAGGCCGAGACGTTCAGCTCGCTCGCTTGTGCGTTGCCCAGCTCAACGAGCGGCTTGCCAAGCGGCTTGCCGAATGGTTCGGTTCCGGCCACGTTGGTCTGTACGCTTCCGGCAGCGCACGCATTCACCCGCCTCCTTGCCGGCTTCCCGGCCCTCACGCGGCCCACCTTCTTGGCGGGGGCCGTCAAGCACGGGGTGGCCCATCACATCCCCACCGTCGGTCCACCGGTCTACGCCCGGGCACGCCGCCTCGAGCCGACGAAGCTGGCGGTGGCAAAAGCGGCGTTCGCTACCCTGGAGCGACTCGGCATCGTTCGGCGCTCAGAGAGCACTTGGGCGTCGCCGCTGCACATCGTGCCAAAGCCCGGCGGGGGATGGCGACCGTGCGGGGACTATCGCCGTCTCAATGACGCCACGATTCCCGACCGCTACCCCGTCCCCCACATTCAGGACTTTTCCGCCCGTTTGGCAGGCATGTCCTTCTTCTCGAAGGTGGACCTCATACGCGGCTACCATCAGGTCCCTGTCAGGCCGGAGGACATCCCGAAGACGGCGGTCATCACGCCATTCGGACTCTTCGAGTTCCTGCGCATGCCCTTCGGTCTGAAGAATGCGGCTCAGGTGTTCCAGCGACTGATGGACAGCGTCCTGCATGACTTGGATTTTGTCTACGTCTACCTGGACGATATCCTCGTCGCCAGCGCGTCCCGCGAAGAGCACCTACGCCACCTCCGCACACTCTTCGAACGCCTGGGCCAGCATGGCCTGATTGTGAACCCCGCAAAGTGCCGGTTCGGCGCCACCATAATCGATTTTCTGGGGCACCGTGTCACCAGGCATGGAGCCGTCCCCCTGCCGGCCAAGGTGGAGGCGGTGAAGGGGTTTCCGCGCCCCCGCACGATCAGAGGGCTGCAGGAGTTCCTGGGCATGGTGAACTTTTACCATCGGTTCCTGCCCCGTATCGCCCAGCTCCTGCGCCCCCTGCACGAAGCTCTCCGAGGTAAGCCGGGCAAAGGCGACGTTACCTGGACCGAGCAGATGGACACGGCGTTCACGGGCGCGAAGCTCGCCTTGGCTAACGCCACCATGCTCGCGCACCCGGCGCCCGATGCACCGATCGCCCTCACCACCGATGCCTCGGACTACGCGGGGGGCGCGGTGCACGAGCAATGGGTGCGTGGAGTTTGGCAACCGCTGGCATTCTTTAGCCGGAGCTTCGCCCGCCCGAACGCCGTTACAGTACCTTCGACCTCGAGTTGCTCGGGCTTCACTTGGCGGTCAGGCACTTCCGCCATCTGTTCGAGGGCCGTGCGTTCACTGCCTTCGTCGACCACAAGCCGCTGATCTTCGCGATGGGCAAGGTCACCGAGCCGTGGTCGGCCCGGCAGCAGCGTCACCTCTCGGCCGTGTCCGAGTACACGACGGACATCCAGCACGTCGCGGGGAAGGACAACCCGGTGACGGATTGCCTTTCCCGGGCCGTCGCCCACGCAGTCCACCTCGGCATCGACTATGCCCGGATGGCAGCGGACCAGGCCGCTGACCCCGACGTCCAGGCCTTGCGGACCGCCGTCACGGGCCTCCGCGTCACCGAGGTGGCGTTCGACGGCGCGGGCGCGGCCCTCTTGTGCGACGTCTCCCTCGGGCGTCCTCGCCCCATCGTGCCCGCGGGCTGGCAGTGCCAGGTGTTTGACGCCATCCACGGCCTGTCCCACCCGGGCGCGAGGGCCTCCCAAAGGCTGATCGCCGACAAGTTCGTCTGGCATGGCCTCCGGAAGGCCGTCCGCGGCTGGGCCAGGATGTGCCTCGCGTGCCAGCGCGCCAAGGTGCACCGGCACACCCAGGCCCCGTTGGCCCCGTTCACGGTGCCGGAACGCCGGTTTGACCACGTCCACGTGGACCTGGTGGGACCTCTGCCCCCCTCGCGGGGTTTCACCTACGTCCTCACCATGGTGGACCGCACCAACCGGTGGCCGGAGGCCGTGCCCTTGGCGTCGACAACGGCGGCCGAAGTGTGGCGCAGGCTTTCATTGCCACCTGGGTCGCCCGGTTCGGCGCCCCCTCAGACATCTCGTCCGACCGCGGCCCCCAGTTCACCTCGGAGCTCTGGGGGGTGGTCGCGCAGGGGCTCGGGGTCCGGCTGCACCGAACCACGGCCTACCACCCCCAGGCTAACGGCCTGTGTGAGCGATTTCACCGCTCATTGAAGGCCGCGCTCCGGGCCACCCTCCGCGACGGCGGCTGGGTCGACAGGCTCCCCTGGGTCCTGCTGGGCCTCCGGACGGTGCCCAAGGAGGACCTGCGCGCATCCGCGGTGGAGTTGGTCTTCGGGCAACCGCTGCGGGTGCCGGGCGAGTTCCTCCCCGACTCCACGGCACCATGGTCCGCGGCACAGCAGCGGTCCGCTCTGCAAGAGACCGCCCAGAGGTTCGCCCCGGTGCCAACGGCATGCCACGGGCACCCACCGACGCACGTCGCCCCGGAGCTTCGCATGGCGGAGTACGTCTTCGTCCGCCACGATGCCCACCGGACACCACTGCAGCCCCGTACGACGGGCCTTTCTGCGTGCTGGAGACCGGGGCGAAGCACTTCACCCTGGACATCGGCGGTACTCCTGACCACGTTTCGGTAGACCGCCTCAAGCCGGCCCACCTCGACGTGGACCATCCACCGCCAGTGGCCCGACCCCCACGTCGGGGCCGCCCCCCTGCGGGCGGACCCCCGGCACCGCCCAGCCCCGCCGCCACGCCGCCCCCCGGTCCTGCACCCATCCTAGGGGCAGCCAGGGGCATCCCACCTGGCATCCCTGCACCCCGGACGCCGCCTATCGCCAGGGGGCGCTTCGGCCGGGTCATTCGTCTGCCCCGCAAACTGGCCCTCCAGGTGCGCCGGAATTCTGGGGGGGCGCATGTGGCGGACACAAAAGCCCACTGGCGTGGTGACATCATTCCGCGCACCAAGTGGGCGGTGGCCACGCCCGAGGGGTAGGCGTGGCCTCATGATATACACCGGCGCGCAGCCCGGAGCGCGCCAGTGTTGCAGTGAGCTCCTGAAATAAAGACGCTTATAAGTTACCGCTTGTCCGCTTCCTCCTTGCTCGCAAGCAGCGCGCGTAACGCCGCGCTTTACTTTAACACCATATTAACACCATATTTAAATTTATCTTTTGAACACGAATAGGAACATGAATAGTAAGACAAGTTCCACGTTTTATCGTACTTTGCCTAGAAATTTGTCCCAATCGCACATGCGGAGAGGAGTGAGATTATATTTTTCTCCATTTGCCTCCCTGGCCGTCAAATAAGATTGAAAATCACTTCATACAGAAAACTCACTGTTTTTAAGGACATCATAAAGAACACAAATAACAAGCAGGAAGAACTAATGTAGAGTGTTAGATCGGGTGATGCGATAATAGACACTGGGTAAAACGGCGGTAAAACACGGAATCAATTTATTTATATAAGACTTTAAACCTCTTTAAATTTTATTATATATTTGAACACTGTAGAACACAAATCCCCTTCATAATACTTTAAAAAACCATGCTATATATCGATACTAGCAGAAGTACCCAGCATTGCCGGGCGGGGGAGGGGAGGGGGAAGGGGAGGGGAGAGGAACGGGGGGAGAGCACTGATCTGTATATATACTACTGGATAGAGCATCGGCCAATAGGCTTGTACAAAGCTGTGAAGCCGGCGCGCGACAGCGGCGGCCATCTTGCCACTCGCACAAGGAGGCGCGGCCTGTGTCAGTTCCTGGCGTTTGCACAACTGTGGAATGGACTACCTCGTAACATCGCAACTGAAAGTCACTCAACAAGCTGTTTTAGAAAGAAACCTAGATTATATGTGCAAAATTTTCAGAATTATACTTTGTAAATATATACAAAGTGTCATTTTCCAAACTCAATGATTGACAGACAATGTATATGTTTATGTATTTGGCACACCAATGATCTCTTGAAATATCCTTTCGTTTTATTGTTCTTAACTCTCAATGTAATTCTTCAAATTAATGTTTATTTGTACGTTCTAGGTTAGCAGCTCGAAAACTCAATTCTGATTGATTTTTTTGCCAACCTTCCTCACAATTTCAATGCAAATTTCTTGTCCATGTTTGTGTTTTTCTCAAATAATTCTCGATTTAAGTATGAATTTAGTGTATTGCTTGAGATTGCTTGAGAATAAAGCATTATTATTAAAATTTACTAATTTTTCAAAGATTTTATCATCCTTGATACAATAAATTAGTCCACAATTTAAGGGCATTGTGGTCAACGCTGTTCTCACGGAATACTTTCTCCAGGATGTCGATATGTGATGGTTTCAATGTTGGGTCATTTACTCATTCTATGTCAAGAATTTATCAGTTGACAACAAACAAAGTCTTCTGAAAGACAAATGAAACATAAAAAGCTTAAAGTTGGAATAAAAAGGCACCTTTTATTACAAAGCCTCAATTAATAATAATAATATTGACCGACATATGTAGTGTGCCCTTTTCAAAGAGGCTCAACAAAAGAAACAAACATTTTGTCACCAAAATCATCATTGAACAAGTGTCTTCAGTTTGTTCTTGTGGTAATGCGTTTGATTGGCGACCGCCAGGTCAGGGTTTCGACACCCTCTGTCGTGGGTATGTTTCACACTTCATCGCGTTACCCAGACAGTTCTCTGGCCAGGTTTGGCACACAGATTGCAGAAATGTGGCCTAAAGTCCCACACGTTTCATTTCGCTCAGATACTGATGTAGGAGGTATGCCCGACTTCCTCTGGGAATGGTTCCACAGTGTGGGTGCCACGTCGGAGAAGGCACGACCACCAAAAGTCACCGCCACATGTCGTTTCACGGCAAGCAGGTAATCCCTAGACTAGACAGCACCACAGCCGACATGCCTGACCGAACACTGCAGTGAACAACCAGAGGATTAGCCGGAGTACTGTCACACCACCAAGCAAGCATTATCCATTCAGTTCACTCAAGACTCATTGTTGCTTCCCAGTATTCTTTCACAGAACAAATTTGCACAAAGAAACAATCCAGATCTAAACAATTATCCTACAATATAATCCACATTTGAAGTAAAATTGATCCACATATTCAGATGATATGGTGACAAAATGCGATGATGCACAGGATACAAAAAGCACAAAATGCTGACATTTGAAGGAGCCAAAAAGAGCAGCCTGTCAGTGCTCCATTGTCTCCCAGTTGCAAACAACAAACACAAAGAAGAGAATACAGTCGATACACTATTTGAAATCACTTGTTAGTCACAAGCATAAGGTGAACAAATTTAATGAGAGGCAAGAGCACATCTTGAATGCAGAACGCTTCAGAAGTATTTCTTGAAGTACATAAAAACATCATAATTTAAAATGGGTACATGGCAAGCATAGTTAGTTAAACTTAGTTGCATACATGTGTGCATATGTCGACCAATCATGTTAATTTACATACCATAGTCCTTTCAAAAGGAACATCTGATATGCAAAAATTGTGAAATAAAAACAAAATTACTGGTGTTTGAAGAGAATTAGCTTGGTGAGCCGCTTGCGCACATTGGGCCCCGTGATCTGCTCATTCAGCTGCTTCGTCAGATGATGCATTCGTATCTTGATGTAACAAGAGGACAAACACTTGACGAGAAGGTGGACATGGTTGCATTCTGGAGAACCACTGAGCACGTGCTCATCCAACCTGTCAAAAACACCCCGCTGACATACTTCACCCAACACGGTTGACATGATGGCAGGTGCAATCCTCTTGGACTGTGGTAGAGCACCTTCAGTGGTGTGCAGCATCCTCTGTATGCACTGCTCTGTGGCAGTACACACTGTGATCACATCAGCCGCCACCCTCACAAGACCTCCTCTATTATTTCTGTCCAAAAGAAGACAACCAGTGGCAACACCACCGTCAGTCATCGCATCTATACACTCTGGACATGACAAACGCTTGGCAGCCATACGAACAACATATCCAGCTATGTAGCATATGACTTCTTCCTTGTAGAGGGATAGCCTTCCAATGTCGGGGATATGAGCATAATCATGGTCGTGATGAGGAGCAGATGGGTGAGGCTCCATGCCATACTTCCTCACCAGCAACATGTCTTGACAGATCTCTGACTCTGGTTCCCTGTGCACACTGGAGACATGAAGAACGCCGGTTGTATCCTGGGCAATACAATTTCCACCAAGTGCGGATATCTCGTGGCGAATCAAAAGTCGCTTGTACAGAGCAGTGAACTGCTTGGAGGTGGGGTTGTTGTTCATACCTCCAGCCGCTCGTACAGCACAGAAGAACAACTCCAGATGGTCTTGGCTTGTTTTGTACGTCAGCAAGTACTTCAGTTTTGGTTCTGCAGCACCAACAAGAGATTCATACATATCTTGAAGACTCCTGATCGCCACGAGAAATCCAACAAAGGCTGTTTTTCTTGGGGTTTCGTACATTGGCTTGCCATGAACATCTTTCAGCGACAATACATATGTGAAGGCGTTTCTCAGAAAGGGACGCCACTGAGGCTCGTTGCGGGGATGCATTGGTGCCTTGTAGTTGCGGGCCAAGGGATTTCTCGAGTTCATTATATCAAATAAATGATCAAATGTACATATGAACTCGACCGTTGCTTCACAGCCTTCAAACTTACTTCAGCTTCAAATCTTTATCGCAAAACTCCAGTGCATCAGCCACACTGCTGCTGAGAGTTTGGGCCGCCAAGTTGACTTTCATCTTTTGCTTGTCCCAGTGGATGTGTGCCGACCTCAGGTTGTTACCAGCTCTGAGCCCCTTCTCCTCTTGCAGCACGTGTAGACGTTCAATGTAAGACCAACAAATCTTCCCTCCCGATCCATCAACCAAAATTCCCTTGGATGCAAGTGTGTTTCTCACCAGTTTCAACATATGACATATGTCAAGAAGGACACTCACACGCAACTCCGGTTTACTGGGATGAGGGAATGAGGGATCCAACCGAGCAATGTCCATATTTGCCCCCAGCTGCTTCAACATGGTCATGTGACATGATGGTCCATCACATGTAAGAGAGGCAACTTCAACGTCAATGTCACACAGCTTCTGTATGCACTGCATCACCAAATTGGCCCTTTCAGCACCTGACATGCCATGTATCAAAAAATAGCCAACTGGAACTTTCCAATTGCTGTTTAATGACACAACCATGAGAACAAGTGCATCAGTTGCAACAGGAGTTGAATCATCGCATACATCTGTTCCAATGTCAACATAGCCACGCAGCTTATCACCATCCCAACTGACGTGCTTTCTGATGGACATTTCATCAAGCATGAGGGCACAAACAACACGTCTCTTTTCAGCTTCAGCCTCCTTCACTTTCAGTTGTAAGGCCACAAAGGATTCTTGTGTGAATCCCGGTTCACCACTGATACAACTGTACCACTTCCTGATGACTGCAGGGTGTGGCAATGCCATGTCAAAAGTTTTGCGTACATACATGTAGTATATACAGATCAGTGGGGGAGAGCGAGGCCCTTGGTAAAGCGAGCGATTTTTTTTTTCATAGCGTCATAGCGTCATAGCGTCATAGCGTCATAGCGTCATAGCGTCATAGCGTTCATAGCGTTTATAGCGTTTCATCGCGTCAGAGCGATTTTTTTTTTTCATAGCGTCATAGCGTCATAGCGTCATAGCGTTCATATCGTTCATAGCGTCATAGCGTCATAGCGATTTTTTTTTTCATAGCGTCATAGCGTCATAGCGTGATATCGTTCATAGCGTTCATAGCGTCATAGCGTTTCATAGCGTCATAGCGTCATAGCGTCATATCGTTCATAGCGTTCATAGCGTCATAGCGTTCATAGCGTTTCATAGCATCATAGCGATTTTTTTTTCATAGCGTCATAGCGTCATAGCGTTCATAGCGTCATATCGTTCATAGTAAAGCGCGGCGTTACGCGCGCTGCTTGCGAGCAAGGAGGAAGCGGACAAGCGGTAACTTATAAGCGTCTTTATTTCAGGAGCTCACTGTAACACTGGCGTGCTCCGGGCTGCGCGCCCGGTGTATATCATGAGGCCACGCCTACCCCTCGGGCGTGGCCACCACCCACTTGGTGCGCAGAATGATGTCACCACGCCAGTGGGCTTTTGTGTCCGCCACACGCGCCCCCCCAGAATTCCCGCGCACCTGGAGGGCCAGTTTGCGGGGCAGACGAATGACCCGGCCGAAGCGCCCCCTGGCGATCGGCGGCGTCCGGGGTGCAGGGATGCCAGGTGGGATGCCCCTGGCTGCCCCTGGGATGGGTGCAGGACCGGGGGGGCAGCGTGGCGGCGGGGCTGGGCGGTGCCGGGGGTCCGCCCGCAGGGGGGGGGGGCCCAACGTGGGGGTCGGGCCACTGGCGGTGGATGTTCCACGTCGAGGTGGGCCGGCTTGAGGCGGTCTACCGAAACGCGGTCAGGAGTACCGCCGATGTCCAGGGTGAAGTGCTTCGCCCCGGTCTCCAGCACGCGGAAAGGCCCGTCGTACGGGGGCCGCAGTGGTGTCCGGTGGGCATCGTGGCGGACGAAGACGTACTCCGCCGTGCGAAGCTCCAGGGCGACGTGCGTCGGTGGGTGCCCGTGGCATGCCGTTGGCACCGGGGCGAACCTCTGGGCGGTCTCTTGCAGAGCGGAGCGCTGCTGTGCCGCGGACCATGGTACCGTGGAGTCGGGGAGGAACTCGCCCGGCACCCGCAGCGGTTGCCCGAAGACCAACTCCGCCGCGGATGCGCGCAGGTCCTCCTTGGGCGCCGTCCGGAGGCCCAGCAGGACCCAGGGGAGCCTGTCGACCCAGCTGCCGTCGCCGAGGGTGGCCCGGAGCGCGGCCTTCAATGAGCGGTGAAATCGCTCACACAGGCCGTTAGCCTGGGGGTGGTAGGCCGTGGTTCGGTGCAGCCGGACCCCGAGCCCCTGCGCGACTGCCCCCCAGAGCTCCGAGGTGAACTGGGGGCCGCAGTCGGACGAGATGTCTGAGTGGGCGCCGAACCGGGCGACCCAGGTGGCGATGAAAGCCTGCGCGACATCGGCCGACGTTGTCGACGCCAAGGGCACGGCCTCCGGCCACCGGGTGGTGCGGTCCACCATGGTGAGGACGTAGGTGAAACCCCGCGAGGGGGGCAGAGGTCCCACCAGGTCCACGTGGACGTGGTCAAACCGGCATTCCGGCACCGTGAACGGGGCCAACGGGGCCTGGGTGTGCCGGTGCACCTTGGCGCGCTGGCACGCGAGGCACGTCCTGGCCCAGCCGCGGACGGCCTTCCGGAGGCCATGCCAGACGAACTTGTCGGCGATCAGCCTTTGGGAGCCCCTCGTGCCCGGGTGGGACAGGCCGTGGATGGCGTCAAACACCTGGCGCTGCCAGCCCGCGGGCACGATGGGGCGAGGACGCCCGAGGGAGACGTCGCGCAAGAGGGCCGCGCCCGCGCCATCGAACGGCACCTCGGTGACGCGGAGGCCTGTGACGGCGGTCCGCAAGGCCTGGACGTCGGGGTCAGCGGCCTGGTCCGCTGCCATCCGGGCATAGTCGATGCCGAGGTGGACTGCGTGGGCGACGGCCCGGGAAAGGCAATCCGCCACCGGGTTGTCCTTCCCCGCGACGTGCTGGATGTCCGTCGTGTACTCGGACACGGCCGAGAGGTGACGCTGCTGCCGGGCCGACCACGGCTCGGTGACCTTGCCCATCGCGAAGATCAGCGGCTTGTGGTCGACGAAGGCAGTGAACGCACGGCCCTCGAGCAGATGGCGGAAGTGCCTGACCGCCAAGTGAAGCCCGAGCAACTCGCGGTCGAAGGTACTGTAACGGCATTCGGGTGGGCGAAGCTGCCGGCTAAAGAACGCCAGCGGTTGCCAAGCTCCACGCACCCATTGCTCGTGCACCACGCCCACCGCGTAGTCCGAGGCATCGGTGGTGAGGGCGATCGGTGCATCGGGCGCCGGGTGCGCGAGCATGGTGGCGTTAGCCAAGGCGAGCTTCGCGCCCGTGAACACCGTGTCCATCTGCTCGGTCCAGGTAACGTCGCCTTTGCCCGGCTTACCTCGGAGAGCTTCGTGCAGGGGGCGCAGGAGCTGGGCGATACGGGGCAGGAACCGATGGTAAAAGTTCACCATGCCCAGGAACTCCTGCAGCCCTCTGATCGTGCGGGGGCGCGGAAACCCCTTCACCGCCTCCACCTTGGCCGGCAGGGGGACGGCTCCGTGCCTGGTGACACAGTGCCCCAAAAAATCGATTATGGTGGCGCCGAACCGGCACTTTGCGGGGTTCACAATCAGGCCATGCTGGCCCAGGCGTTCGAAGAGCGTGTGGAGGTGGCGTAGGTGCTCTTCGCGGGATGCGCTGGCGATGAGGATATCGTCCAGGTAGACGTAGACAAAACCCAAGTCGCGCAGGACGCTGTCCATCAGTCGCTGGAACGCCTGAGCCACATTCTTCAGACCGAAGGGCATGCGCAGGAACTCGAAGAGTCCGAATGGCGTGATGACCGCCGTCTTCGGGACGTCCTCCGGCCTGACGGGGACCTGATGGTAGCCGCGTATGAGGTCCACCTTCGAGAAGAAGGACATGCCCGCCAAACGGGCAGAAAAGTCCTGAATGTGGGGGACGGGGTAGCGGTCGGGAGTCGTGGCGTCATTGAGACGGCGATAGTCCCCGCACGGTCGCCATCCCCCGCCGGGCTTCGGCACAATGTGCAGCGGCGACGCCCAAGCGCTCTCTGAGCGCCGAACGATGCCGAGTCGCTCCAGGGTAGCGAACGCCGCTTTTGCCACCGCCAGCTTCGTCGGCTCGAGGCGGCGTGCCCGGGCGTAGACCGGTGGCCCGACGGTGGGGATGTGATGGGCCACCCCGTGCTTGACGGCCCCCGCCGAGAAGGTGGGCCGCGTGAGGGCCGGGAAGCCGGCGAGGAGGCGGGTGAATGCGTCCGCTGCCGGAAGCGTACAGACCAACGTGGCCGGAACCGAACCGTTCGGCAAGCCGCTTGGCAAGCCGCTCGTTGAGCTGTTCGACGAGCTGGGCAACGCACAAGCGAGCGAGCTGAACGTCTCGGCCTGGACAAGACGTCTGTGCTTGACGTCGACCTGGAGCCCATTAGCGCACAGGAAGTCCGCGCCAAGCAGTGCCATGGGCACGTCGGCGGTGACGAACGTCCATCGGAACACCTGCCCTCCGAACCGCAGAGAGAGGCAGCGTTTTCCGTACGTACGGATGGGCGTCCCGTTCGCGGCAAGCAGCGCGGGGCCCCCACCCGCGGCGTGCTTGTCTGACGTGCCGGCGGGAACGACACTCACCTGCGCTCCCGTGTCGCACAGGTAACGGCGCCCGGAGAAGGTGTCCGTTATGAACAGCAGGCTGCTCGAACGGCCGGCGCTCATCGCCACTATTGAGCGCCGGCCCGGGCGTTTCCCGACTTGTTGAAGGAGCATGGTGGATGACACTGCCGAGCTTCGTAGCCGAACTTGGCGTGGAACCAGCACCAGGTGGTGGAGCTGGAGGAGCGCGGCTGGCTCCGCCAGGCCGGTGGAGATGGCGGGTTTCCCCACGGTGGCGGTTTTCGCCGCGGCGGTGGGCGGGGCGTGGCGGCGGTCACGAGGTGCGTATCAGCATGCTGCGTATGCTGTATAAGCTGATGCTGTGGATCAGCAGCATCAGCAGCATCAGCAGCATCAGCCACGAGGGCCGTGACGGCCACGCCGACTCTCGCCCGCGTGTCCGAAGCGGCGGAGTACTTGTCCGCCTCGGCTGCCAATGCTCGGGGTTCCTTTAGCCCGGTCCCGGCCAACGCGAGGCGAACCTGCGCTGGAAGTTGGCGACGGAAATGCGCCCGGAATAGAGAACCGGGGGCTTCGTCGCCCAACAGTGACAGCATATGGTCCATTCGGACCGATGGGCGCGTGTCACCAAGCTCGGGGAGATCCAGGAGGCGGTCGGCCCGTGCGTCGTCCGTGAGGCCGAACGTGGCTAGGAGTAGCCGCTTGAGTGCCTTGTACTTGTGGCCGTCCGGTGGGTGGCGAAGGACGGACACAACTCGAGCGGCCGTGCCAGGCCCGAGGGAGGCGACGACGTGGCAATAGCGCGTGTCATCGCCGGTGAGGCGCCGAAGCTGAAATTGGGCTTCGGCCTGGACGAACCAGACTTCGGCCTGAGCCTCCCAAAATTCGGGAAGTTTGATGAAGTTGGCCATGGCAATGGCGTCGCGTGTGGAAGGATCGCTCCGGCAGATCCAACATCAAGGTCACCAGTAAAGCGCGGCGTTACGCGCGCTGCTTGCGAGCAAGGAGGAAGCGGACAAGCGGTAACTTATAAGTTATAAGCGTCTTTATTTCAGGAGCTCACTGTAACACTGGCGCGCTCCGGGCTGCGTGCCCGGTGTATATCATGAGGCCACGCCTACCCCTCGGGCGTGGCCACCGCCCACTTGGTGCGTGGAATGATGTCACCACGCCAGTGGGCTTTTGTGTCCGCCACAATAGCATCATAGCGTTCATAGCGTCATAGCGTTCATAGCGTTTCATAGCGTCATAGCGATTTTTTTTTCATAGCGTCATAGAGTCATAGCGTTCATAGCGTCATATCGTTCATAGCGTCATAGCGTTCATAGCGTCATAGCGTCATCACGTGATCGCTCTGAGCGAATCAGCGCCCACCTGCTCTGATTCCATTGATTCTGTGCGCTGAAATGCGCTGAGGTAAATATGAATAAAAAATATGGATCGTCAAATATTTTGAGTTCGGCCATGTTCGTCCCAGGCGCAATGGCCATGTCTATGCCAAATATCAAGCACGTAAGCCTCTCCGTTTAGGAGTCTATCGGTAACATTACACACACACACACACACACACACACACACACAAACTGTGTTTTATATATATAGATATAGCACGAGAGGGCGTGGCATGTGAGAGGGTGAAGAAGAAGTCGCCAATATGGCTGAATGTACGAATCTGATTGATACTGGCATTTTATTTCAGTGGCCTAAACTTCTGGATTTCTTTTTTAGCAATCTTTAATATCATTATTTTATTAAAATTGAAGTGTAGACTTAAACACTGTGTGGGGTATCATGTTCTATGAACTCTCTAGTTAATATAATATAACAGAAACTATGAGGAATAAAAGAACAATCATGTCTCATGTTATAAGAAAAAAATTTCAAGTTGCCTGTCTGGAATATTGAAGTATTCTAGAATTTCACTTTCATAAGGATTATCAAAGTACAAGTTGAGAATATTAAAGCTCATTCCATCAGATGGAATGACTTTGAACCTTTGCGAGTAATAACTCTTCTTCTTTTTCTTTGCAGGTCAGAACGAAAGCCAACACCGATACTTACAGTAGATAACTAGCTATATCGGTTTCAATTAAGATCTACAAACTAATAAAAAGAGACATTATAACAGGCAGTCATGGGTGTTCACAAGTCACCCCATCTGACGTTATGCACATCGGTGGATGAAACGATGGCTGTTGCTGTAACAACAGAAAATACATTTTCTTTTTTAGGGCTAGTAAAACAAGAGCCACAGACTTTGTTCACAGCAATTGCACCTTGTCTATACAAACCTTATTCTAATTATGTTTAAAACTGCATTTTTACGGCATAGCCCATTGGGAAAAGCCGTCTCGAACAGTGTTTGTCTGTCCGTATGTATGTAGGCCTATGTTTGTACGTATGTATGCATGTCGCCTCAAATGTACACCAATCAGAGCTGAGGATCTGGTCACATGACATGGGTGATGTGATGTCATTACGGCGGTACAACGGCTGTCTCCACGCACCGCCATTTTGATTCATATCCCGGTCAGACCGGACATATCGTTGAACCTGTCATGTATCACAATCTGCATGCTCTACCTTTATGGTTTTCATTCAGTGTGAAACATGTAGTGGTGTGAGAGAGTTACACTAGCATTCACAACACGTACAAACACAGCTGAGTGTGCTCAATGAAAACCCGACAGGCCTTCTTGTTGTAAACGGCAATCACTTTAATCAACCACATGCTCCAGTTGCAGCCATGACGTCAATTCTCCACTCTCCTCCTCCTTCTTCTTCTTTTGAGTTTTATGGCGTTTTCATAGCCGCGAGGCTCCATACACGCCACGCGCCTGAACATAACTGTGTTGAAAAGAAAACATATTGAAAAGGAGGCCTACGGGATATCCATAATAGCCGGCGAAGCCGGTGTTGTGAATGAACGCGTACGTATTATGTTGAAAAGCCAGATTTTGCTGGATCCTTTGAGAATTTCGAAGCTTTGACGCACCAAATCGCTCCATGGAGGCCGCCATCTTGCGGATGCGGAGGTATGCATAAACAATATTGCGAAAAAGTTCAACAGAGGCTTTGGCTTCGCCGGCTCATTGCGGCTTTGCAGTTGGGTCATATTACTATATAGGTCTCCCACACACTTTCACAAAGTTTAGGACCGTCTTGCACAAACGACGATGCTTCTGGTTGAAATGACCAAAAATGACGGGCAGGTCAGACCCACCGACCCCCTCCTCTCTAACAATTTTAAATAGGAGCATCCTAGGTCCGTCATATTAGCGGCATCCCACAAATAAGTGAGATAAATCTTCGGGTTCCCTACAGGCGTTGCAAGTCCCGAAGGGTGACACCTTATCAGGTGATGATACGAATTAAGGCGACAGTGCCCAAGTCTAAGCCTGAGAGCCACCTTGTCTCTGCGGGACAACTGAGGGAGCCGAAATGGGGAGGGGGGGCTCACGTCTGGATTCACCCTGTAACAGAACCTACCCTTCATGGTGGTATCTCACTGGGATTGCCATTTCTTGACGATCATGTCCCTGACCACATTCACAATTTCAGACGGACCCAAGGGGATTTGGGTGACACATTCGGATGTGATCGCACACTTGGCTGCAAGATCGGAGGCCTCGTTTCTTCCGATGCCCACAAGTGGGGATCCAGCACAGATTGACCACAGATCCTCTCCAATAAGCAATGTTGATCAGGTGCAGTAAGTACTTGGAGCACCAGGTCAAATCTGCATCCCTCGTGTAAAGACTCTCGTGTCTTAAGTGCAGAAAGTGAATCAGAAAAGATCACAGCACTGAGAGGGTTGAACTCGATTGTCCATTCCAGTGCCAATACGATAGCAAAGAGTTCCGCAGCGAAGACGGAGAGATGATCAGAAAACCTCTTAGCCTTTGTCACCTTAACATCAGGGATACATATTGCCGCCGCACATCTCCCAAGGGAAGGGACTTTAGAACCATCTGTGTAAACGTGGAGAGATTGACTCCAAACCGAATGGATGAACTTGATCGCCTGGATGCAGGAAGCAGCGGGGTTATCCTTGTCAACTCTCCCCCATAGATCCAGGTGGATTTGAGGCATAGTTAGAGTCCGGGGGGGGGGGGGGGGGGCAGATTGGAACTTTCTTGACGGACGCAATGGGCAAGGAGTCCAGACCCATTTCACCCGCTACCCACCTACAGGCCATCCCGAAGTGCCCAAGTCTAAGGCTGGAGCGAAGGGAGCGGAATTTAGGTTTTTGCCCCATGCCTCATACTCCCAACAGTCTGCAAAAACCGCTCGGACTGGGTGATTGGTCCCAGAGGATATAGATTTGGCCCAGAATTTTAGCCGGGACACCTCCCAGTGGAGGGATAGAGGCATCTCACAGGCCTCCACCAAAAGGGCAGAGATAGGTGAACTCACTAAAGCGCCCAGACAGACACGCAGGGCTTTAGCCTGAATGGCTTCAAGTTTGCTGCCGTTGGTTTTTGACGTCTGAAAAAACCTGGCTACCATAGTCCAGATGAGGGCGGATAAGGGCTTTGTACAGGAGAAAAGGACCTCCCTAGTGGACTCCCCAGGAACTCCACTCTCCGAGAATGCCCGCTCCTATTCATAGAAACCCAGCTCAAAGCTCATTGGCTAGTTTCAGTATCACAGAATACGACAAAACACAAACAAACACGTGAAACACATGAAGTAAAACCCGTGAAAATAAGGATATTGTATAACACTGGGTTGTTATCGTGGCTGTGGTTGTTGTTGTTGTTTGTGGGTCCCTTATGTGTAGTTTTATATTTTTTTTATATTGCTTCGCAAAATATCACTACTGTATATTTAATTTTGTATGCTCGTTCCATGTCCTTCAAAAGGGATTCTACTGTCGTGGAATAATTAATGTTTCCGTTCAAACTGCTGTGTGAATAAACCATACATTACGGTAGCGCTTCTTCCTCTTCTTCAAACTCGCAAAGAGGCTTTCAGAAATCAGAACTGACATATTCGTGATTAAAGGGTACCTCACACCAAAAAATGGTTTTTACGGACGTCCACGGATGTTCTTTCTACGGCAGCGTTGCGATTTTTTGAGCAAAATCGTGAACACCCGGGAGAGGATTTTGCTTGACCGTGACCGATTCACAGCGGTTTATTACGGTTTAGTACGGACTGCTACGGCTTCGTTGCGGATATACACGGCGGAGATACGGTGCCTCTACATTTGCTTGCGGTTCCTTACGGTTCCCAGCCCAGAATATAAAAACGCGCCCCCCCCCCCCCCCGCTCTCCCCTCATTCTGCTGCTGACTTCCAAGGGGGCAAGACCTATCCAGGAGAGCCATGGACGGAGCACCCGCTGCCCAGAGAGTCCAAGGAGAGGGAGAATCCTTGCGGATGGTTAAGATGGCCTTACGGAGTCTTACGGTGGTGTTACGGCAGTTGCGGAAGCGTTGAGGATGCGTTGAGGAAGCGTTGCGGTCTAGATTTCCATAGCACTGCCGTAATTTTCTTACGAGAGTTTTGGTCTGGACCAAAACTCTCGTAAGAAATTACGACCCCTCCCGGACACTTAAGGATCCATACGAATGCTCCAGGAAGCGTTGAGGATGTCCCAGGTGCCACAAGGAATGCTCCCGGTTGTGCACGATTTTTTCGCCGCAACGCCGCCGTAAATGTCGTAACGACCCCGTAAGGCCGGTGTGAGGGGGGTTTAAACAAACGATTTTTTACAGCGTAGATGTTTGGTTCCTGTGTTTACAGCGATTGCCTCTCCGTATGTATGTATGTCCCTCACATGTTTTCCGACATATTGGGTGAGTTTTATACCCACAATTACGCTTCTGAAAGGTAGAATGTAATGTCATTTGGCTTTGCCAGTTATGTTTCTTACAACACCCTTTAGGGAACGTTCATATATTACGTCATATACCTGGTTGGGGAAAATTATCACACTTGATGATTGGGGAGAACTTAAATTATGACAACAGGGTGGTGATGTATAATGAGAGGGGGGGGGGTGCATGCCCCCCGGATCATATATAATTAAAACTTTGATTAATAGTCCATGGGCCAGACCCCAGAATTTCATGGATTGGTACCACCTGGGGTGGCAAAATCTCACTGTGTTTTCTTGAACGGCATATACCCATCGATGAAAAACAACTTTGAAGCCAAGCTTGGAACGGTAGCTTAGTGCTAGTAATCACCTCTTAAAGATGGAGGACTGGGCCTGATCCGGGACACGAAATTATGGGGTAGGGGAAATATAAATTGCGATATCGTTTGAACTAATGGTCCAATTGCTACAAATAACCACTCAAAATGTTGGAAATTTTAAGTTCTACATAACTCTATCTATTATTTGCCAATATGCTAATTAAGTAGGTCACTTTGGTCACGAAATTTGACCCCTGCTTAAAATCTGGCCATCCGTCCAAAATATCATCACAGTTACCCTACGAATGGGAATTTCTCAGCCAAAATGGGCTCAAATAGAAGTTAATAAGTGTCCAAGTCCATTTTATGCCTAAAAGTGTGGATTTTATTTGTATCTGAGCCATGGTACATAATGGAATTTGACACATCTTTGAAAACGGCCATTTTTAGCCCGAAAAACATCCAAAATGAATGATGTCAATATGCTGATATTTAATTAGCATTTTTTTCACTTTCAGGCAATAATGGAGGGCACTGGAGATCTAGACCAAGTACCCTTACTGCCACGCAAGTTGACCCGTTCCTCCTGCATCTTTGAGTGCGAGGACACAGACCTCAAGATGCATTCGCCCCCAAGATCGTGCATCGTGGGAACGGCTTCTGAAAGCAGCTGAGATCCGGAAGCATGCCGGCATTCTTAGGATTGCTGCCACTGCCAGAGATGATGAGATCACACAAGTCCTGTATCACAGGGGATGCAGGAATCAATTCGTTAAGAAACGTGACCTGGATGCTATTGAAAAAGCGGCATCCGCAGAGAAGCCGGATGAGCCGGGACGGAAAGAACTGAGCAGGAGAAGGTCATCAGCAGGTCTAACCTCGTCATCATCACGCATGTATGAACCAGTCTGCATCTTCTGCCTGAAAAGCAGCACGTATCTCACAAGTAGCAAAACAAGAGAGCTCCTGGTCCAATGCGTCGATCTACTTTCAGTTCAGACGGTTAGGCAGGCAGCAGTGGACCAAAGTGATCCAAGAATGATGGCGATTACGTCCCGAGACCTAGTTGCAGCTGAGGGCTACTACCACCGGTCTTGCTATCGTAGGTATACCAAACAGACAAGCTCCAAGACCAAATCTGAAACTATTGGCATTCCACCCAGACCCAGACGAGGAGTATGCTCAGACTGAAGAACATTGTTATAGTGGACTGTTCAGGTTCATTAGGGATGTTATATTTGAGAAGCCTCAAGTTATAAGAATGACTGAGTTGTGCAAATACCTGCTTGATTTGTTTGTAGAATCTGGTGTAGGCCTAGGTGAGGTTAAAACGTCCACTAAAAAGCACATCCATAGAAAGATCAAGGGGGAGTTTGGGGAGAGTATACATATGATACCAGATGAGATGGGCAAATTGCCGGTCTATCCTGACAACCTTTCACTGTCCCAGCTGGTGAAAGAAAACCAGAGGCTTAAAGAGGAACTCCTAGCTACCAAGCAGAACACCTCCATGGTAAGTATGATGATCTACAGAGCAGCCAGGAGAAGGCAGACACCCGGCTACTCCTACATGCCGAGCACTGCGGCAGGTCTGGTCTGACAGCTGCTGTCATCGTGTCACCAGACACTGATGTTTTCATCTTGGCAATGGCCTTCACACCAAAGTAAAAATGCCCAGTATACTTCAAATTGGGATCCAAGACGTGCACTGAATACATAGAGATTAAGAAAGCTGCAGATGCCCTTGGTCTTGAAAAATGTGCCTGCCTCCTGGGTCTCCATTCATTCACGGGTTGCGACACCGTGAGCAGTTTTGCTGGCCGGGGCAAAGTTTCAGCTCTTCGGCTTCTAAGCCACGAGGAACACATGACCACCCTGTAGTCATTAGGCCAATCATGGGACCTATCAAATGAATCAATCCAGCGACTAGAGGCACTGACTTGTTCCCTCTACGGCGCCAGGACAGCCATCAACTGCATCAATGAGTTGCGTTTCAACATCATTTGTGCGAAGAAAGGCAAGGCCGAGTCTTGGCAACTCCCCCCCCCCCCTGCGCATCTTCCTTGCTCAAACACTGTAAGAGGGCCAACTACCAATGTGCAATCTGGAAGAGAAGTTTGGACAGGAATCCAGATATTCCGTCTCCGTGTGGCCATGGATGGAGGGTAGATGACGGACAGTTGGTGATTGACTGGGGTGACTCACCACCTGCCCCTGAGGCTGTCATGGAGTTGATCGCCTGCAACTGTCCAAGGCAGTGCTTGGAGGAGAGCTGTTCCTGCCTCCAGATCAGGATGAGGTGCACATACCTATGCAAGTTGCAGACTTGTAGCAACATGCAGGAGGAGGAGGAGGAGGAACATGGCAAGGTTGAATTTGAAGGCTCATCCGATGATGACGACAACAGTGACTCTGACGAAGATTGAGATGCAACTCAGACATGGATACTGGGGCCCCTTTAATGGACACACTATGGTACTGTAGGAGGATGTGATGCTTGGTAGTGCAAGGGGTCAACTCTGATGAAACAATTAATAAATGTATTGATTAGTTATTGATCTCTCTGGGGGAGATACATGTAGTTGTATTTCATGCTCTTCGGGACACTCTTCAGCCTTTTTGAACCAGTAGGATTAGGCTGGGAATTGAGGCTTAAATAGGCCTACCAAATCCATAAAGAGGAATTTCTAGCAGGTATCAATATTTTGATATGTTGTTAAGGGATGATTTACCATGTTTCATGAGGTATTCTGTCACATGGATGTAAAAAATGCATACCTGAGGTTCAATGGTGAATGACCTTGACCTTGACTACAGGTGACCTTTAAATGCCTAACAGCCCTAAACTAAATAAGAGCACATTTTCACATGATATTTGACATTTGTATTAAAATGTTGTTTGAAAGATTTTTAAAATTAACACCAACACATTGGCATCTTCCATTTTTGCGTGTTTTTCAGGCTAAAAATGGCCGTTTTCAAAGATGTGTCAAATTCCGTTATGTATCATAGCTCAGATACAAATAAAATCCACACTTTTAGGAATAAAATGGACTTGGACACTTATTAACTTCTATTTGAGGCCATTTTGGCTGAGAAATTCCCATTGGTAGGGTAACTGTGGTGATGTTTTTGGACGGATGGCCAGATTTTAAGCAGGGGTCAAATTTTGTGACCTTTTGACCTCTAGTGACCTACTTAATTAGCATATTGGCAAATAATAGATATAGTTATGTAGAACAAAAAATTTCCAACATTTTGAGTGGTTATTTGTAGCAATTGGACCATTAGTTCAAACGATATCGCAATTTATATTTCCCCTACCCCATAATTTTGGGTCCCGGATCAGGCCCAGTCCTCCATCTTTAAGAGGTGATTACTAGCACTAAGCTACCGTTCCAAGCTTGGCTTCAAAGTTTTTTTTCATCTATGGGTATATGCCTTTCAAGAAAACACAGTGAGATTTTGCCACCCCAGGTGGTACCAATATCTGGTCTGGCTCATGGACTATAAGGGCTCTTCAAACATTGAAGCATTTATTATGACTGCCTCCATCCACCCTCAGCCTGGTGTTGGCTTAACGGTTAGGGTGGAGGGCTTGGGATCCTAGGGTCCTGAGCTTGAATCCTGGTCAGCTGCTGAATTAACACCAGGTGGGGTTGACTCAGCCTGTCACCCTTCCGAGGTCGGCAAAATAAGTACCAACTCACTAGGTCCTCTCTCAACAAGGTTGGTGGCAGGATTTGCACTCCGTCCGCCGTAAAACACCTAATTCCGTAACACACACAGTGGTATGTGTTGGGATGGTGGTTAAGTCACCTTGATAGTGTTGACTAAATGACCAACATATAGAATAAACCATATGGTGTCTCAATGCAATCTCTTCACTTCCATGGCGACAAACAGCTCAGAGACTTTGAGTACTTCAAAAATAATTTTTGTATTTCAATTATTTGCTAACTGGTATCTCCACCCAGGTCATAATATCCTTTTCAACTAAACTACTAAAGTATTAAACAAGCCCGGCTACGCCGCTGTTAGACTTTCGGTCTTGTTTTTAAAGTAAGATGATAGCATAAACCATATATATATATATATATAATGGGAAGATATATATATCTTCCCCATCCACAATTGAGATTTGCATAGAAGATTCTAAGCAAGGAAGTTAAGGGTATAACACACAACACAGCAACACAATACTGCTGTACTAAATGGGAAAACAATCTTACCTTCCCTCAAATGACATCACCAATCCCAATGCATTTAAAGGGTCACCACTGAGATTATATGGTCTCTAGTTCACAACCTCAAGTCTGCTGCAGACTGTTTGTGCAGAAACAATTAAAGGTGCACTTCCGGTCATAAAAGCTGTCATCAAAGTGTGGTTTAGACTGCAACCCTGCCTCAGCGACTCTGACTGGCAAATCTCAAATGTTTGGAGTGCAGTCGGTTTGCTGATGCTGGATCCACACAATGATGATGACAAGTCCCTTGTGTGGTGGACATTCTTGACTAAGCGTTTTGAGCTCTTGATACAATCCACGTAAACGGAACACCTTGTAGACTAACAACTGAACATATATGCTAAAACTTTTTGTTTCAATTAATCGATACAACAGTTGGACTTCTGGTTATAAAGATGCCAGCTCCACAATGATCTTCATCATGGCGGCTGTTTCATCGCGAAGCTTGTGACAATTTAAGCATTGCCCACAAAGGAATATGGCTCCCTTTAAAGTTAAACGTCATGATCGGCCACGTACGGCATACAGGGTGTGACAAACATCAATCACCATTGGGATTGCAGCTCAAGTCAAGGAGTATCTTACTATAATTTACCAAATGTCTGTCCGTCTGTGTGTCTGTCCGTCTGTTCCCAGGTACCGCAAAAGCGGCTGAACTGATCGCAACGAAATTTTGGGTGGGTAATCCTGGGACCCCTGGGAGTAAAATAGGCTATATTGTTTTTCCAAAATTTTCCCCAATTTTCCAATTTTCCAGTTTTTCCAAACACGATGGAATAATATTTACCGATATGAGCAGTGATGTGGCTTTTATTTGAAAATCCACAAATATAATGTTTAGATTTTGATGATTTGCGTGTGATATGATTTAACGGATGTTTATATAAATCGTTTAAAATAAAAAAGCCTTCAATTTCTTATATTTTGCCTTTTCATTTGGGCCTCCCAATGTAAGCCCCACCCATAGGGCGGGTACCGTTGGTAGTGAAGGTAAATAGAACAATGAAAGTGAAAATATACCAGATCAGCACTCAGAGATGGATTCCAAGGAGGGACACTCTGCAGTGTCAGTGACTTCAGTAAATTTGTACCATATGTCTAAGGAGACGGGTTTTGCCAAGGAGTCCAATGACATGGATCTGTACACTATGCTAGCAATAGTATTGGGACAGCATACGCCAGCTTGACATGAACCCTTCCGACCTGCACATGTACATACTTTCTCACCTGGAACAATGAAAAGTTGCAAGGGTGTCTTATTATGAAATTCTGGACAACGCTGTACAACAACCATCGATGCACTACTATGGTGTGGACGTTTAGAGTAACCAGCAAGACAACCTAAGGCACTGCGTCTGTTAGGAATTTGTTTGAAGAAAGCAACGATGAAAATCTGGAGTGACCAGCCCAGTTAACCCCAATCAAGGCAGTCTGGAATATCTTGGAAAACTGCCCGAGCACCCAGAATCAACACAGCATAAGAAATAGTGTGCAATAATCCACCACATATTCACAAAATTAGGCGCAAAATACCTGCCAGTGACGAGATTCAAGCTGTGCTCGATGCCGAAGGTGGAGGCACTCTATAATTGGGTTTTAAATGGCTGAGAATAAATAACCTGCATATTTCCTTACTGTCCCAATACCTTTGGCAACTTTGTGTATATGAGATAGGAGAAATTTGATTTGTACACCTTTTATGTTTCAACAGCAGTAAAAATTGTATTGTGATTACTATCTAGAAGTCCATGTTGCATCTGTTTCTAGGGATTTCACAGCCATTGGTGCCTCTGAAGGAAAATCGTGCACACCATGTGAATAGGTACATTGGCAAAGTTAAGTCGTATTATCAGGTAGACAGTCCTACAGTAGACAGTCCCACTTTAAAACAGCTGTCCACCACCATCTCTTATCATCCCCCATCCAAAACCTTGATCTTTTCTACCCCCGTTAATTCACCCCAGATCCACTTTTTTGAAATACCGACTTCTTTCCTGGAAGTCCGAGCAATGTCCATGTGTTGTTTTTTTTTTACCTCTCCCCCCCCCCCCCCCCTTGCCGTGCCTCCTCCCCCCAAGCCCTCTCCCTCCCACAGATCTCCCGATGTCCCTGCTCTCCATCTTGTTCTCCCGCTCCCTTTATCATATGTTTTATGTGTCAGTGGTTATCTTTTGTATCTTTATCATCTTTTGTTATGATCAATGTTAGCTCTTACACGAGCCTCTATCTTGTATACAACACATAGGTGTCAGAGAATTATGAGAAGGTGAAAACAATAAATCAAATGGAAAGGTAAAGATGAACTGAGAGGCTTTCCTTGTAATCAAGCGTTACATGCTTCTCCCACCTGCCACGAGCTGTTTCATGAGCCAAAACATTTTCAATGTCAAACTTGGAGGTAAATCAGGTAAGAAAAAGTCGGGATGCTTTAAATAAGAAGTGGCATATCGATTTGCATGGAGAAAAGTGCACTTTGTGACAGCTGTAGGTGCTGCATTCCGAAGCATGCCATCCTTCGGAAGGGGAAATGTAAAGCCTGCGGTCCTCTGTTTCAACTGTGGATGCAAAAAGAACCCGTGGTCTTACCAAACGAACAAAACACTGCGTGGCGGCATCCCAGATAAATTCCCACACGGAGTTGGCGACATACAAGGTGATTACAAGACCAAGCAGCAGCACGTTGGAACGTCGTGGGTGTAGCACAGGCATGGTGGGCCAAATGGCCATTTTCTTATATCGAAAATGGGAAAAAGAAACTGCTTGTTTTCAATTGAAAAGAAACCTGCGCATGGTTAGGTAGGCTTCTGGAAATTGCAGCACGATCTATTTTTACAAGGTCAGTCCAAATGTACAGATTTGTGAATTTTCAAAACTGTTTTTCTGTCCAACGCTCCAATTTCGTTTGCTCTTTTCTTCAAGTTAGCTTGCAAAACATGGCCGACAGAAGAAGTGGATTTCACCTGTTGATCATTGAGAAGCATATACGTTAAATCAAATACATTTACAAACTTGACATTATATCTGAAGTGCAATCGCCAGTCCATCCCAACAATGGCAGGTACTACCTCCGATAAAAGAGGCAATAAAATGATGAAGTGAAGGTTGAGACAACTAGGTTTCAATATTCCTGAACACAAAAAAACCAGTTTCCAAGTTCACTCGGTTGTTTTGTTTAGAAACATGACCGTGACCTCTACCAGTGCTGACTAGTTCACAAATCTGGCCTCCGAAGCCAGCCTGGGTATCCTCCGTAATTCGAGGTCATTCCTTGAAAAATCATTCCTTGAAAAGTTACTCACAGTCTACAGGGCCTTTGCCCATAACTCAATGGAGCACTGCTCTCCCCTATGGGCTGTGGCCCAAGCATCACACATCTCCTGGAATCTGAGTTATCTCAAGATCTCAAAATTATTGGCATGTCCGCAATGAGGTAAAAGCACAAGGCCCGTTTCTCTCATATCTCAGACAAGTCGGGGGCCTGTATTTTACAGCCTCCATTGTGATATCGCTCACTATGCTCTCACGACCCTCCAACCCTTCGGAACTTTTTCTTTTTTTTCCTTCAAAAAATTTTTTTAATGTTAAAATAAATAAATAAATGAAAACGAAATCTTTTCTCCAACCTTTCTTTCCTTTCCCCTTCCTGTTCAGGCTGGAGTTCCCCAAGGCAGTGTTCTGGGCCCTGTGCTTTTTCTGGTCTTCATCAATGATCTCTCCGATTCCCTGGAAAATCCTCTCTATCTCTTTGCTGATGACTCCACACTCTGCCGCTCCATTCCTCATTACTCAGTTCGGCAGTCTGCAGCCTCCTCACTCTCTGCAGACCTGGACAAAATCACAGACTGGTCAAACAAGTGGAACATGTCTTTCAATCCTGACAAATGTCACACTCTCACTTTGTCTCTCCGAAAAGACTGACTGGACAACCCTCCCATCTACTTTCTCAACAATCCTCGCAAACAAGTTCTGTCACTCAAGCTCTTGGGTCTCACTATCTGCCATGATCTTTCTTGGGAAAACCACATTTCCAAGCTGGCCTCCAAAGCCAGTCGCCGACTGGGCATCCTCCGTTGTGCAAAGTCCTTCCTTGGCACACCTGAGCTCCTCACCACATACAAGGCTTTCATCCGCAACTCAATGGAATACTGTTCTCCCCTCTGGCCTGGTGCTCCTGCCTCACACCTAGCTCGGCTTCACACTGTTGAAACCAAAGCTTTCAGAATCATTGGAATCTCCCGTGATGAAGCTATCTCCGAGGGCCTTTCACTCACTCACCGAAGGGAGGTTGGTGGTCTTTCTGTCTTCTACCGACTCCTCTGCGGCCTAGCACCCCCTGCTCTGTCTGTGCTCTGTCCCCCAAATATTCCTACAGAACGCACAAGATCTGCCAGCAACCCTCTTATGGTTAAACTGCCAAAATCAAGTCTCTCTATTCACCTTCAGTCTTTCATTCCTCTTTTCTCCCGCCTCTGGAACAAACTCCCTCACTCTCTTCAATCCCACTCCTCCCCCCAGGTCTTTAAAACAGTTGTTCAACACCATCTCTTGTCTTCCCCCATCCAAAACCTTGATCTTTGTACCCCCGTTAGTTCACCTCAGATCCACTTTTTTGAAATTCCAACTTCTTTCCTGGAAGTCCTTGCAGTGTCCATGTGTTTTGTACCTCCCCCAACCCCTCCCCCTCCCCACGCCTCCACTCCCCCAAGCCCTCTCCCTCCCACATATATCCCGATGTCCCCGTTCTCCACTGCTGTACTTGTGTGCTTCCCTTTCTCTCCCCATCTTGTCTCCTGCTCCCTCTGTTATGTGTTTTATGTGTCCGTTTGTTTTTCTTGTGATTAATGAATTTTGTAATTATCTACAGGCTCTTACACGAGCCTCGATCTTGTATACAAAAAAAACCCTCCCCACTTACTCCAGGACATGCGTTCTTCCAGTAACCCGCTCCTGGTTAAACTCCACACTGTGCAGGCTGCCTAACTGTGCACTTCAACGCTTTTCTTCCTCTTATCTACAGGATGTGGAAATGCCTTCTGAAGGTGGTTTAATTGCACCCATCACTTCAGGGCTTCACAGCAGGTGTTGCGTTACTATATCATGTCATCCCCATCTTTACCCTTTTCTTCACCCATTAATTAACCCTATCTAATCTAACCATGCTACTTGAATGTTAATGTGTTTATTTTCCTCTTCTCTCTATTCCCTTCTGTTTGTGTTCGACTGCTGCTCTACTACGAATTACTACCTTGCCTTCATGCCTTCTGTCTCCTCACTCTTCAATGAGCCACAATTTTGCGTGGGGTGTTGGTTTGTGTTATTCATTGTAAGCTCTTCTTGTTGGCCTCAAAACTATTGCTAGCCATACAAGTCCACCAACTAACGCTCGCAAACAGGACACCCGGCTTAACATCCACCCAAAGGACGGCACACTTCCCGATGGCACACCTTGGCCACAAAACACCAATCGGACAGTTTATTCAAGATTCGATCCCAGATTAGACAACTCACAAGAACGAGTATTACATCGCACCATCTGTATGCTTTGTGGATCACTGTAGTATAAAGGGTCTGCTGCTTTTGATAACAAATGTCTTGTCACACAGAGAGATACGTTTTCAAGCACAAATACGACATGGCAGCGTGAAATAACTGAACAGGTCACAAGGAGATGTTATTGCTGTATGTTACTGCAACAAGATCTTACATCATTCACTTTCTGAGATCCTGATGTACATCTAAACCTGAGCATTCGTCGTGAAAAACTTTCGGCAAATGAATGGCAATTATCGTTTCTAGATACATCTGCAATGCCCTTTTTATTTTCCAGTTCCATGGTATAATATGTCGTACACTTGAATTGTGGAGTAAAGTTTGAAGGGCAATGGTAAAATAGAGTATGACCAATAAATATGTCCACCATATTCAATGGTGTATTCCAATCCCAAGGGCTCTGGTTGCTTTCGCCATTGGGTGACCGATGCGATCTTATGTCGGAGGTAACACGAACACCACAGTATCAGATGTAGTATGAAATGAGCGAGGCGTATTTAATTATGGGGTAAAACTTTACGAAAGTGGTTTGTCAAAGTTCAAAAGTATTGTTTACTGGCGCTCCATCGACATGTACAATAGTATGTTGTCCGTCAAAGGCACAGAAAACACACGCGCAAAAAACAGGCATCGACAAGCCTCAAACAGAACTCTAAATCTTTTTAATCTTCAGAGTTGTTGACCACATCGCCTTCTGGGAGGGAGTAAAACTCCAATGCAGAATCATAAAAATCAAGAGAAAAAGGCAAGCGTAGCTTCAGCAATAGGCGCCATTTTCAATGTTTTGACAGTACTGCACAAGCGGCCACTGTAAAGCAAAGCATCGTGGGTCCAACTCGATTTATGGGACCATAATCAGAAACGTATAGTCTGAAAGGTGAAAAGCCACTGAAATGCTTTGGGAAAGCTGTCCTGGGTTCATCAAACCACGGGATTTGTTGAAAGGGGTATATCCATATATGTATATGTATATATATATACATATATATATATATATTATATATATACATATATATATATATATATATATATATATATATATATATTTATATATAAACTGTATATATATATATATATTGTTACAGACGCGGCTTTAGATGTTATATTGACCGAGCGGTGGTGTATTTAACCGCGTCCGAACAGTTACTCCCCGATTAGAACCCGATTCCACCCGACGTTGACCAGATCACCCCACAGATATTCAATCGGGAAACCTCTAAAGCGACCGAAAGAGAATGAAAAAGAAGAAGAAGAAGAATACGGAGGAAGAACAGATTTATTATACACACACAGGCAATGGATGGAAGAAGCAGTAACACAGCGAATCGTTAACTTACACTATTCATTTTTACTTAGCCCCAAGACAACGAGCAGGACAGGACGTTCACACTTACACAGGGGATATTGCAGGCAGGTAGGGCTTGAGGTGGATTGCTTGAGAGGGAGGCAAAGTCGGGAGGCCGCAGCTCGCAATTCCTCGCGGTTTTGGCGGGAAACCCTCCGTCGTGTATCCGCTGCGGTAGACGTCACGCGCTGGTCCGGCACACCTGCTCCTCTTCTTGGGGTGGAGCCGTCTCCCTCCTTTCAGCGCGTCTCTCCAAAGCTGGTTTCCTTGCCGAGTACCTCTCCTCTTTGGCTTGGAGCGTTTCGCATCTCACCGCTCCTCTTGGTGCAGCCTCTTTGCTCATCTCCCAGGGTCATCTCTCAAGGCCTCTCGTAAAGCAGTCCCTTACAGTCGCTTTTATCACCTCGGGCGGAATTAAGCCGCCGGCTCCGAGGGCACGCCTACCGGGTCGCTCACCGCGGTGCTGATTGGCTGTTAGGGCCGGTTCACTCCTTCCCTCTTATGACGAGGTGGAGACACGCCTTTCTTCTCCGACTCAAAGCACATGGGCAATGGCGGTTGAAGAAAACCGCCCAAAATGCGGAAGGCAATTGGAAGGGAGGTTTTGGGGAAATTGGAAGGGCCTACGCTTATTTTGTTTGATACAATGCAAAGTCAATCTAGTGGGAAACACATATTTAGCCTACATGGAATAAGGAAATACACTATTTAAAAGATATATCGTGACCTGCGTGTAAGTTTCATGGAATTAACTAGGAGGCCGGCTACGACCATTATTTACATTAACAGGGTGTTACCATACTTTTGTAACGTTCACATTGTAACGTTTTCACATTCGTTACACTTCCTCCAAAATTGTTACACTTCTCAAAAACCGTTACACTTCTCAAATTCGTTACACACTTCTCAAAATCATTACACTGCACCCTCCTTTCTTCAGGCCCGTTCTCGGGCCTACTAAACTTTAACTTAGTGTGACACGTAGGTGTAATTCCCTCTACAATTAACCTGACCCTGAGTGTGACAATCTTAAAACACAAATAAGTATGTCCCCCTATTGCATTGCACCCTGTCTAACAGACTCAAGCCCACAGCTAACCGAATTACGGAATTATTCTCAAACTATACATTTACGGTGGGGAGCATTATTTACAATGACGTGATTTCTTATTTACAACGCAACCCAGGACCTGTGTTTTTTTTTCTTTTTTTTTCTTTTTAGGGAACAAGAGAAAGAAATTCCTGTTGGGAGGGTGGAGACAGCACGCATTGCATCGATGCACCAGTACCAATACCACCAAAGCACCCAAAAGCACCAAAAGCACCAAAAGCACCACAAAGCACCAAAAGCACCACCCGGTGCGCAGTCACCATGGTTCATAATAAACACAACAAAACAACTGGTGGTGGTCTTCTCTTTCTCTGCTGGGCCGATGTTCTTCCCGACGTCTTCTGGCTTCATGCGGCCTAGTTGGAAATAATAAAAAGCACAACTTGTGTCCATTTTTATTTAGGGCCTCAGGGGCCAACTAAGGGTGGTCCACCTGTTTGGCATAGGTGCCACCTTACCGAGGTCCGCAAGCAAGATTCCCTGGCCACTATGGCCGGTCTCCAACAGAGGTGCCCTGCCCCAGAACCTGGGGTCCTTCAAGTGGTACTTGGCCGCAGAACAGCGGTCCATACAGTGGTACATCAACGCAATGCATGCTGGTTCTGGGAATCTCGGGTGCACAATGGCCACCTCACGCACGCTCCCATCGGCACCCAATGGCGCACAGGTCATGTGGGAGACAAAAGAAAGACAATTGAGCGAGGGGTAAGGTCACAAGGGTACACGTCAATAAGGCAATGCAAGGTGAAATGCGTACGGAGGGCGAAGTGAGAAAGCTCGTCCCTACCGTACGTCACCCCCCTGTCACCTACCCTACCCTTGCCCTTGCCCTTACCCCATATGTACAAAATCTACACATTACCAATTCGTCACTACTGTCACGTCTTCCCCATATTTCCCCTATACCAAATTCGTCACCACAATCCCTCTACTTCAAAATTTCCCATCACCAATTCATCATCAATCCTCATAAGGAGGGAGAGATGGAATTACGCACAATGTCACACCCACGTCATGATGCGTCTCACAATCCAAACATTTGCATCATAAAAAATAATCAAAACATGGCATGGTGTGGAGTACCTGTCACCTCAGGGGAGTGGATGCAGATGGTGCGAGGAGATCCTTCATCCTAACTATCCTCTAAATGACTTTAACACACTTTACACTACCCGGGGTCTCTCCCTGCCAATCCATTGGCCAACTTACACTATGGGTTCTAAAAACCAATTCCCATTGACCCAAACTGTGGTGCCTCTCAATTTGGGGTCTCACTCCCCCGATTCATCTCCCGGTGCTCTCGCACAATTTCTGGGCTGCGACGTCTAGCTCTCCCAACAGGTCTACCCACCTGCACACCTCCACCACTGTAGTTGCCACCCGAGCTTACCTAGCTCCTCACCCTAACCTAACTAACTGGGGACAGCCCCTCTCCTGGCTCTGTCACCCCATGGTGCCCTCTGGCACTGGGCTACCCGGGTCCGTCCTCCGGATCCTCGGGCCCCATCCACAACAACTACTACCGGCTCCCAGAGCCCACCTGCGGCCTCACCTGGCCGACATCCTCCCAGTGGTGGAGTGCCCAAACCAACTACACACACTAACAGGCTACACGCCCAGCCATTTCCACAACACTAATGCACCCATCCACATACCATTCTGCCACCCGCACCACAGATGCCAATATCCAACCACAATTTACCTGTACCCTCTACCTAACACTTACACTACCCGCCCCGGGTATCCGTGATGGGGGTCCACTCTTCCCCCATTCACACCTTCGCACCATCCACTCCACTCCACAATTTCCACCATTCTCACTCCACGACCATCCATTCCAATACTCCAGATATTCCACACTACCATTTATTCCACACAGCCACATACACCTGTTGTTGCACACCTGTGCCCTCACACCTGGTGCCACCTGCACCCTCCTTTCTTCCTGGACCATTTGGTCAACACAACACGCAATCACCACTACCCCCTCATACACGGCTCCACACACCTGTTCAGTTGCACACCTGTGCAATCACACCTGTTCCATTCTCACCTGTTCAATCCTCACCCACACGGCATCATCTCAGCTAACTACTCCCCTCTGAAACTTGCGCTTCCCAGTCGTCCCTTTAAACTATTGCGCTCCCACGTCATTATCATCCACACTAATCTACCTGCGTCCCCACTACAGGTATCAGTCACTAACTAATCTTAACGTTACCTAATGTCATCTTCGCTAGATCCCTATCAATATCCTAACCCACCCGGGCTAGTTTTCACTGCCATACACCCCATAGACTATAGCTCCTTTGCCCCCACCTGTGAGGGATGGTGGATTTGCCATCCCACCACATCGGGGGTCTCTCTATCAATTTTGCTCGTCCAGATTCCAACCAATTCAAAAATTTTCCATTTACTGCCAATTCTACTCACTTTTCTAAATTTCGTTTTAAATCACTATCACTATCACCATCACCCGTATACTTATTACATCCTCTCGGTGCGCCAATTCACGTCTGCAGCCCGGCTTCGTTCAGCCGAGCAATGAACGCGGATTCTTTTGTGCCGGCGGCTGGATGCGTTCCGCATTCGGGGCAGGGGCGGGGGCTTACCCGGGCCGAGATCCCACGCACCACCTCGGCGTGGAACCATCCAATGTCCCGATCTCGACCTGCCGGCACGTCTCAACAAAACGTGGTCGCCATGACGACCCTTCCTATCCAGCTGCCCGCTCCGCCTAGTGGAGCCCGGACGCGGCCGTTCCAAGCGAGGCACAGCGTGGATCGCGTACGGCGGTTCTTTCGAAACCGCCGTGGTTCGGATCCCCGCTGGTCCTCGCGGCACGCGAAGCTGCCCGACGCGCACCGAGGGCCCGATTCGGCTATAAGTCGTTCTAACCTCTAACCTGGTTACCGTCGACGCTTCACCTGGATTCTTACAAGCATACGCTACCCCTTTCTTGCTCATACATGCAGCTGTTCCCATTCTCCTCGTACCTTTCCTTACACACCTCGGTACACTCATTCCGCTCGCCGACTTGGTCACACACCTGACCACCGAACACTTTGGCACACATTCGTTGGTCGCACACCTCACCAACACACCTCTTCGCGCCCCCTCCTCGGTCACTTCCTCTGTGACAATCACAGGTGTGCTCTCATTCGCACACCCAACCACGTGCCTCACTACCAACTCAAATGTGCCTTCCCACACACGCTCTACCATTCCAGGTGTGCATCCTTCCATTCCAGGTGTACATCCTCGCTCACCTGTCATAACCAACTCACGCTCCGTTTCACTCTCACTACTCTCACCTCCATTCTTGACCGCGCACTCACCCTTACTCTCGACAGCACACTCTTTCCTCATGCACCCGTCCGTTACACACCTTTCTTGCGCATCCTCTCGCGCACACTTTTTCGTTACTTCCTCCGTAACACTCACCACACCGCGCTTCCCTGTGCTCCCTCGCACACGCGCTACGACCGGCTCACTCCTGACGGCACACTCACTCCTCGGCGTGCACTTTTTCCTCACACACCCCATGGTCGGACATTCTCGCACACCTCTTTTTTCGCACACCTGACCTGTCGCACACTTCACCAACGGCCTCTCACGAACACCCGGATCCAAACCAAGCCCCAAGCCGACTGAAGCTTTCCTCACATCATATACATTGCCACTCACCTCCGTACCTTGTCTCCGCACCTCCTTTGCCACCTGCAAACTCTTTATTTGGTTAGTGAGCATCACATTATGAGTTGAGCACCGACCTTGTACATAATCCGCTATCTCCTCCTTTATTTCTCTTTTAGTTTCTGTTCGTCCCTTCTTAATTTCACTCACCTCTTCTTCCACTTCCTCTAATTTTTGTTTAACCTCTTTTATTTCTCGGTGCGTCTCCTCAAGTTCGTCCTCTAAAGCTACCGTGACCGTCTCTATGTGCTTCCTCACCTGCCGGTCCTTTGTCTCCATTATCTCTGTCACCTCGTCCACCCTCATTGTCAGTTCCTCACGTACCATCTGACATTGCCTCTGCGTCGCTATCAAGTCATTATCTTGCCAAAACGAAGTTTTTGCAAGATGTATTAGTCAGCTTGTATGTTTGTTATCTTGCCAAAACGAAGTTTTTATCTTGCCAAAACGAAGTTTTTGCAAGATGTATTAGTCAGCTTGTATGTTTGTTTTTTATCTTGCCAAAACGAAGTTTTAGCAAGATGTATTAGTCAGCTTGTTATCTTGCCAAAACGAAGTTTTTGCAAGATGTATTAGTCAGCTTGTATGTTTGTATGTTTGTTCGTTTGTTTTTTTGTTTGTGGTTAATCATTTTTTTTTCACGTTTAGATCACTCTGTAGACCACAGTTATTATTGGAAACTCCTGTAACTTCGCATATCAGAGTCCTATAGAGATACCCTTCAGCACACAAAATTTTGAAGGTCAAGGTCAAAGGTCAAGGTCACTTTGCGGTCAATCATGGAGGTCAACGAAACCCTTATTTTTTGAGTAACTTTGATCTTATGATCTCCAAACTTGGTGGGTATATAGGGTGTGGTATGGCGCTCAGCTGATTAGTTTTTGGTGTCGATCGGCCTTGACCTTCAAGGTCATTTTGAAGGTCATTCAATTTTGACCAAAAGGTAAAATTTTCAAGTTTCAGTTACCATATCGAGTAGTACCTCAAATTGAAGCCCTTGTTGAGTGCTTTCCAAACATATAACTAGTTTGACAATGTGACGTCATTTGACGGCGTTATGACGAAAAAACTGCACTTTTCATGTATATTGTATTGCTTTAGTTCGCATTGTTTAGGTCACTCTGTAGAGCACAGTTCCCTTTGGAAACTCTTGTAAGTTCGCATATCAGAGTCTTTTAGAGATACCCTTTAGCACACAAAATTATGAAGGTCAAGGTCAAAGGTCAAGGTCACTTTGCGGCCAATCATGGAGGTCGACGAAACACTAATTTTTTGAGTAACTTTGATCGGATCGTCTCCAAACTTCATGGGAATCTAGTATATGGTCCGGCGCTCAGCTGATTAGTTTTTGGTGGCGATCGGCCTTGACCTTCATGGTTAGCGCTGGAGGTCGAAAATTATTGACCCCAAGGTCAAATTTTGAAATCGTAGGTACCATATCGAGTAATACCTCATATGAATGCCCTTGATGAGTGCTTCCCAGATCTGTAAACAGTTTGACGCTATGACGTCATTTGATGACGTCATGACGAAAAAACGGAATTTTCACATTTTGGCAAGATACGGTTCACCCTGTGGGTGATTTTTATTTGTTTTTTTGTTTGTGGTTAATCATTTTTTTTTCACGTTTAGATCACTCTGTAGACCACAGTTATTATTGGAAACTCCTGTAACTTCGCATATCAGAGTCCTATAGAGATACCCTTCAGCACACAAAATTTTGAAGGTCAAGGTCAAAGGTCAAGGTCACTTTGCGGTCAATCATGGAGGTCAACGAAACCCTTATTTTTTGAGTAACTTTGATCGGATCGTCTCCAAACTTCATGGGAATCTAGTATATGGTCCGGCGCTCAGCTGATTAGTTTTTGGTGGCGATCGGCCTTGACCTTCATGGTTAGCGCTGGAGGTCGAAAATTATTGACCCCAAGGTCAAATTTTGAAATCGTAGGTACCATATCGAGTAATACCTCATATGAATGCCCTTGATGAGTGCTTCCCAGATCTGTAAACAGTTTGACGCTATGACGTCATTTGATGACGTCATGACGAAAAAACGGAATTTTCACATTTTGGCAAGATACGGTTCACCCTGTGGGTGACATATGTTTATTATCTTGCCAAAACGAAGTTTTTGCAAGATGTATCAGTCAGCTTGTATGTTTGTTTGTTTGTTATCTTGCCAAAACGAAGTTTTTGCAAGATGTATCAGTCAGCTTGTATGTTTGTTTGTTTGTTTTTTTGTTATCTTGCCAAAACGAAGTTTTTGCAAGATGTATCAGTCAGCTTGTATGTTTGTTTGTTTGTTTTTTTGTTTTTTTGTTTTTTTGTTTGTGGTTAATCATTTTTTTTTCACGTTTAGATCACTCTGTAGACCACAGTTATTATTGGAAACTCCTGTAACTTCGCATATCAGAGTCCTATAGAGATACCCTTCAGCACACAAAATTTTGAAGGTCAAGGTTAAAGGTCAAGGTCACTTTGCGGTCAATCATGGAGGTCAACGAAACCCTTATTTTTTGAGTAACTTTGATCGGATCGTCTCCAAACTTCATGGGAATCTAGTATATGGTCCGGCGCTCAGCTGATTAGTTTTTGGTGGCGATCGGCCTTGACCTTCATGGTTAGCGCTGGAGGTCGAAAATTATTGACCCCAAGGTCAAATTACGAAACCCTTATTTTTTGAGTAACTTTGATCTTTTGATCTCCAAACTTGGTGGGTATATAGGGTGTGGTATGGCGCTCAGTTGATTAGTTTTTGGTGTCGATCGGCCTTGACCTTCAAGGTCATTTTGAAGGTCATTCAATTTTGACCAAAAGGTAAAATTTTCAAGTTTCAGTTACCATATCGAGTAGTACCTCAAATTGAAGCCCTTGTTGAGTGCTTTCCAAACATATAACTAGTTTGACAATGTGACGTCATTTGACGGCGTTATGACGAAAAAACTGCACTTTTCATGTATATTGTATTGCTTTAGTTCGCATTGTTTAGGTCACTCTGTAGAGCACAGTTCCCTTTGGAAACTCTTGTAAGTTCGCATATCAGAGTCTTTTAGAGATAACCTTTAGCACACAAAATTATGAAGGTCAAGGTCAAAGGTCAAGGTCACTTTGCGGCCAATCATGGAGGTGTTCACCTCAGTGTGACCTGAAGCAAGTCACTCATGTTCACATTTTGGCAAGATACGGTTCACCCTGTGGGTGACATATGTTCATTTGTTTTTTTGTTTGTGGTTAATCATTTTTTTTCACGTTTAGATCACTCTGTAGACCACAGTTATTATTGGAAACTCCTGTAACTTCGCATATCAGAGTCCTATAGAGATACCCTTCAGCACACAAAATTTTGAAGGTCAAGGTCAAAGGTCAAGGTCACTTTGCGGTCAATCATGGAGGTCAACGAAACCCTTATTTTTTGAGTAACTTTGATCGGATCGTCTCCAAACTTCATGGGAATCTAGTATATGGTCCGGCGCTCAGCTGATTAGTTTTTGGTGGCGATCGGCCTTGACCTTCATGGTTAGCGCTGGAGGTCGAAAATTATTGACCCCAAGGTCAAATTTTGAAATCGTAGGTACCATATCGAGTAATACCTCATATGAAATGCCCTTGATGAGTGCTTCCCAGATCTGTAAACAGTTTGACGCTATGACGTCATTTGATGACGTCATGACGAAAAAACGGAATTTTCACATTTTGGCAAGATACGGTTCACCCTGTGGGTGACATATGTTCATTATCTTGCCAAAACGAAGTTTTTGCAAGATGTATTAGTCAGCTTGTATGTTTGTTATCTTGCCAAAACGAAGTTTTTGCAAGATGTATTAGTCAGCTTGTATGTTTGTTTTTTATCTTGCCAAAACGAAGTTTTTGCAAGATGTATTAGTCAGCTTGTATGTTTGTTTGTGGTTAATCATTTTTTTTTTCACGTTTAGATCACTCTGTAGACCACAGTTATTATTGGAAACTCCTGTAACTTCGCATATCAGAGTCCTATAGAGATACCCTTCAGCACACAAAATTTTGAAGGTCAAGGTCAAAGGTCAAGGTCACTTTGTGGTCAATCATGGAGGTCGACGAAACACTAATTTTTTGAGTAACTTTGATCGGATCGTCTCCAAACTTCATGGGAATCTAGTATATGGTCCGGCGCTCAGCTGATTAGTTTTTGGTGGCGATCGGCCTTGACCTTCATGGTTAGCGCTGGAGGTCGAAAATTATTGACCCCAAGGTCAAATTTTGAAATCGTAGGTACCATATCGAGTAATACCTCATATGAATGCCCTTGATGAGTGCTTCCCAGATCTGTAAACAGTTTGACGCTATGACGTCATTTGATGACGTCATGACGAAAAAACGGAATTTTCACATTTTGGCAAGATACGGTTCACCCTGTGGGTGACATATGTTTATTTTTTTGTTTTTTTGTTTGTGGTTAATCTTTTTTTTTTCACGTTTAGATCACTCTGTAGACCACAGTTATTATTGGAAACTCCTGTAACTTCGCATATCAGAGTCCTATAGAGATACCCTTCAGCACACAAAATTTTGAAGGTCAAGGTCAAAGGTCAAGGTCACTTTGCGGTCAATCATGGAGGTCAACGAAACCCTTATTTTTTGAGTAACTTTGATCGGATCGTCTCCAAACTTCATGGGAATCTAGTATATGGTCCGGCGCTCAGCTGATTAGTTTTTGGTGGCGATCGGCCTTGACCTTCATGGTTAGCGCTGGAGGTCGAAAATTATTGACCCCAAGGTCAAATTACGAAACCCTTATTTTTTGAGTAACTTTGATCTTATGATCTCCAAACTTGGTGGGTATATAGGGTGTGGTATGGCGCTCAGTTGATTAGTTTTTGGTGTCGATCGGCCTTGACCTTCAAGGTCATTTTGAAGGTCATTCAATTTTGACCAAAAGGTAAAATTTTCAAGTTTCAGTTACCATATCGAGTAGTACCTCAAATTGAAGCCCTTGTTGAGTGCTTTCCAAACATATAACTAGTTTGACAATGTGACGTCATTTGACGGCGTTATGACGAAAAAACTGCACTTTTCATGTATATTGTATTGCTTTAGTTCGCATTGTTTAGGTCACTCTGTAGAGCACAGTTCCCTTTGGAAACTCTTGTAAGTTCGCATATCAGAGTCTTTTAGAGATACCCTTTAGCACACAAAATTATGAAGGTCAAGGTCAAAGGTCAAGGTCACTTTGCGGCCAATCATGGAGGTGTTCACCTCAGTGTGACCTGAAGCAAGTCACTCATGTTCACATTTTGGCAAGATACGGTTCACCCTGTGGGTGACATATGTTCATTTGTTTTTTTGTTTGTGGTTAATCATTTTTTTTCACGTTTAGATCACTCTGTAGACCACAGTTATTATTGGAAACTCCTGTAACTTCGCATATCAGAATCCTATAGAGATACCCTTCAGCACACAAAATTTTGAAGGTCAAGGTCAAAGGTCAAGGTCACTTTGTGGTCAATCATGGAGGTCGACGAAACACTAATTTTTTGAGTAACTTTGATCGGATCGTCTCCAAACTTCATGGGAATCTAGTATATGGTCCGGCGCTCAGCTGATTAGTTTTTGGTGGCGATCGGCCTTGACCTTCATGGTTAGCGCTGGAGGTCGAAAATTATTGACCCCAAGGTCAAATTTTGAAATCGTAGGTACCATATCGAGTAATACCTCATATGAATGCCCTTGATGAGTGCTTCCCAGATCTGTAAACAGTTTGACGCTATGACTTCATTTGATGACGTCATGACGAAAAAACGGAATTTTCACATTTTGGCAAGATACGGTTCACCCTGTGGGTGACATATGTTTATTTTTTTGTTTTTTTGTTTGTGGTTAATCATTTTTTTTTCACGTTTAGATCACTCTGTAGACCACAGTTATTATTGGAAACTCCTGTAACTTCGCATATCAGAGTCCTATAGAGATACCCTTCAGCACACAAAATTTTGAAGGTCAAGGTCAAAGGTCAAGGTCACTTTGCGGTCAATCATGGAGGTCAACGAAACCCTTATTTTTTGAGTAACTTTGATCGGATCGTCTCCAAACTTCATGGGAATCTAGTATATGGTCCGGCGCTCAGCTGATTAGTTTTTGGTGGCGATCGGCCTTGACCTTCATGGTTAGCGCTGGAGGTCGAAAATTATTGACCCCAAGGTCAAATTACGAAACCCTTATTTTTTGAGTAACTTTGATATTATGATCTCCAAACTTGGTGGGTATATAGGGTGTGGTATGGCGCTCAGTTGATTAGTTTTTGGTGTCGATCGGCCTTGACCTTCAAGGTCATTTTGAAGGTCATTCAATTTTGACCAAAAGGTAAAATTTTCAAGTTTCAGTTACCATATCGAGTAGTACCTCAAATTGAAGCCCTTGTTGAGTGCTTTCCAAACATATAACTAGTTTGACAATGTGACGTCATTTGACGGCGTTATGACGAAAAAACTGCACTTTTCATGTATATTGTATTGCTTTAGTTCGCATTGTTTAGGTCACTCTGTAGAGCACAGTTCCCTTTGGAAACTCTTGTAAGTTCGCATATCAGAGTCTTTTAGAGATACCCTTTAGCACACAAAATTATGAAGGTCAAGGTCAAAGGTCAAGGTCACTTTGCGGCCAATCATGGAGGTCGACGAAACACTAATTTTTTGAGTAACTTTGATCGGATCGTCTCCAAACTTCATGGGAATCTAGTATATGGTCCGGCGCTCAGCTGATTAGTTTTTGGTGGCGATCGGCCTTGACCTTCATGGTTAGCGCTGGAGGTCGAAAATTATTGACCCCAAGGTCAAATTTTGAAATCGTAGGTACCATATCGAGTAATACCTCATATGAATGCCCTTGATGAGTGCTTCCCAGATCTGTAAACAGTTTGACGCTATGACGTCATTTGATGACGTCATGACGAAAAAACGGAATTTTCATGAAAAAATTATTTCCTCAGTTCTCATCAAAATCTTTCAATATTTCATGTGCGTTGGTCATGAAGACATACTATTCACCATACGAAATTATTAAGGTCAAGGTCAAAGGTCAAGGTCACTTGGCAAGATACGGTTCACCCTGTGGGTGACATATGTTTATTTTTTTGTTTTTATCTTGCCAAAACGAAGTTTTTGCAAGATGTATCAGTCAGCTTGTATGTTTGTTTGTTTGTTATCTTGCCAAAACGAAGTTTTTGCAAGATGTATTAGTCAGCTTGTATGTTTGTTTTTTTGTTTGTTTTTTTTTTTTTTTTTTTTTGTTTTTTTGTTTGTGGTTAATCATTTTTTTTCCACGTTTAGATCACTCTGTAGACCACAGTTATTATTGGAAACTCCTGTAACATCGCATATCAGAGTCCTATAGAGATACCCTTCAGCACACAAAATTTTGAAGGTCAAGGTCAAAGGTCAAGGTCACTTTGTGGTCAATCATGGAGGTCGACGAAACCCTTATTTTTTGAGTAACTTTGATCGGATCGTCTCCAAACTTCATGGGAATCTAGTATATGGTCCGGCGCTCAGCTGATTAGTTTTTTGTGGCGATCGGCCTTGACCTTCATGGTTAGCGCTGGAGGTCGAAAATTATTGACCCCAAGGTCAAATGTTGAAATCGTAGGTACCATATCGAGTAATACCTCATATGAATGCCCTTGATGAGTGCTTCCCAGATCTGTAAACAGTTTGACGCTATGACGTCATTTGATGACGTCATGACGAAAAAACGGAATTTTCATGAAACAATTATTTCCTCAGTTCTCATCAAAATCTTTCAATATCTCGTGGGCAGACATTCCTCAAAGAGTCGCTTCTAGTGGATAGCAGTTCTGTTCACCTCAGTGTGACCTGAAGCAAGTCACTCATGTTCACATTTTGGCAAGATACGGTTCACCCTGTGGGTGACATATGTTTTTATTTTTTTGTTTTTTTGTTTTTTTGTTTGTGGTTAATCATTTTTTTTTCACGTTTAGATCACTCTGTAGACCACAGTTATTATTGGAAACTCCTGTAACTTCGCATATCAGAGTCCTATAGAGATACCCTTCAGCACACAAAATTTTGAAGGTCAAGGTCAAAGGTCAAGGTCACTTTGCGGTCAATCATGGAGGTCAACGAAACCCTTATTTTTTGAGTAACTTTGATCGGATCGTCTCCAAACTTCATGGGAATCTAGTATATGGTCCGGCGCTCAGCTGATTACTTTTTGGTGGCGATCGGCCTTGACCTTCATGGTTAGCGCTGGAGGTCGAAAATTATTGACCCCAAGGTCAAATTACGAAACCCTTATTTTTTGAGTAACTTTGATCTTATGATCTCCAAACTTGGTGGGTATATAGGGTGTGGTATGGCGCTCAGTTGATTAGTTTTTGGTGTCGATCGGCCTTGACCTTCAAGGTCATTTTGAAGGTCATTCAATTTTGACCAAAAGGTAAAATTTTCAAGTTTCAGTTACCATATCGAGTAGTACCTCAAATTGAAGCCCTTGTTGAGTGCTTTCCAAACATATAACTAGTTTGACAATGTGACGTCATTTGACGGCGTTATGACGAAAAAACTGCACTTTTCATGTATATTGTATTGCTTTAGTTCGCATTGTTTAGGTCACTCTGTAGAGCACAGTTCCCTTTGGAAACTCTTGTAAGTTCGCATATCAGAGTCTTTTAGAGATAGCCGCTCCAGACATTCCTCAAAGAGTCGCTTCTAGTGGATAGCAGTTCTGTTCACCTCAGTGTGACCTGAAGCAAGTCACTCATGTTCACATTTTGGCAAGATACGGTTCACCCTGTGGGTGATTTTTATCTTGCCAAAACGAAGTTTTTGCAAGATGTATTAGTCAGCTTGTATGTTTGTTTTTTTATTTTTTTGTTTGTGGTTAATCATTTTTTTTCACGTTTAGATCACTCTGTAGACCACAGTTATTATTGGAAACTCCTGTAACTTCGCATATCAGAGTCCTATAGAGATACCCTTCAGCACACAAAATTTTGAAGGTCAAGGTCAAAGGTCAAGGTCACTTTGCGGTCAATCATGGAGGTCAACGAAACCCTTATTTTTTGAGTAACTTTGATCGGATCGTCTCCAAACTTCATGGGAATCTAGTATATGGTCCGGCGCTCAGCTGATTAGTTTTTGGTGGCGATCGGCCTTGACCTTCATGGTTAGCGCTGGAGGTCGAAAATTATTGACCCCAAGGTCAAATTTTGAAATCGTAGGTACCATATCGAGTAATACCTCATATGAATGCCCTTGATGAGTGCTTCCCAGATCTGTAAACAGTTTGACGCTATGACGTCATTTGATGACGTCATGACGAAAAAACGGAATTTTCACATTTTGGCAAGATACGGTTCACCCTGTGGGTGACATATGTTCATTATCTTGCCAAAACGAAGTTTTTGCAAGATGTATTAGTCAGCTTGTATGTTTGTTATCTTGCCAAAACGAAGTTTTTGCAAGATGTATTAGTCAGCTTGTATGTTTGTTTTTTATCTTGCCAAAACGAAGTTTTTGCAAGATGTATTAGTCAGCTTGTATGTTTGTTTGTGGTTAATCATTTTTTTTTTCACGTTTAGATCACTCTGTAGACCACAGTTATTATTGGAAACTCCTGTAACTTCGCATATCAGAGTCCTATAGAGATACCCTTCAGCACACAAAATTTTGAAGGTCAAGGTCAAAGGTCAAGGTCACTTTGTGGTCAATCATGGAGGTCGACGAAACACTAATTTTTTGAGTAACTTTGATCGGATCGTCTCCAAACTTCATGGGAATCTAGTATATGGTCCGGCGCTCAGCTGATTAGTTTTTGGTGGCGATCGGCCTTGACCTTCATGGTTAGCGCTGGAGGTCGAAAATTATTGACCCCAAGGTCAAATTTTGAAATCGTAGGTACCATATCGAGTAATACCTCATATGAATGCCCTTGATGAGTGCTTCCCAGATCTGTAAACAGTTTGACGCTATGACGTCATTTGATGACGTCATGACGAAAAAACGGAATTTTCACATTTTGGCAAGATACGGTTCACCCTGTGGGTGACATATGTTTATTATCTTGCCAAAACGAAGTTTTTGCAAGATGTATTAGTCAGCTTGTATGTTTGTTTTTTTGTTTGTTTTTTTGTTTTTTTGTTTTATTTGTTTTTTTGTTTGTGGTTAATCATTTTTTTTCACGTTTAGATCACTCTGTAGACCACAGTTATTATTGGAAACTCCTGTAACTTCGCATATCAGAGTCCTATAGAGATACCCTTCAGCACACAAAATTTTGAAGGTCAAGGTCAAAGGTCAAGGTCACTTTGCGGTCAATCATGGAGGTCAACGAAACCCTTATTTTTTGAGTAACTTTGATCGGATCGTCTCCAAACTTCATGGGAATCTAGTATATGGTCCGGCGCTCAGCTGATTAGTTTTTGGTGGCGATCGGCCTTGACCTTCATGGTTAGCGCTGGAGGTCGAAAATTATTGACCCCAAGGTCAAATTACGAAACCCTTATTTTTTGAGTAACTTTGATCTTATGATCTCCAAACTTGGTGGGTATATAGGGTGTGGTATGGCGCTCAGTTGATTAGTTTTTGGTGTCGATCGGCCTTGACCTTCAAGGTCATTTTGAAGGTCATTCAATTTTGACCAAAAGGTAAAATTTTCAAGTTTCAGTTACCATATCGAGTAGTACCTCAAATTGAAGCCCTTGTTGAGTGCTTTCCAAACATATAACTAGTTTGACAATGTGACGTCATTTGACGGCGTTATGACGAAAAAACTGCACTTTTCATGTATATTGTATTGCTTTAGTTCGCATTGTTTAGGTCACTCTGTAGAGCACAGTTCCCTTTGGAAACTCTTGTAAGTTCGCATATCAGAGTCTTTTAGAGATACCCTTTAGCACACAAAATTATGAAGGTCAAGGTCAAAGGTCAAGGTCACTTTGGCAAGATACGGTTCACCCTGTGGGTGATGTTTTATTTGTTTTTTTGTTTGTGGTTAATCTTTTTTTTTTCACGTTTAGATCACTCTGTAGACCACAGTTATTATTGGAAACTCCTGTAACTTCGCATATCAGAGTCCTATAGAGATACCCTTCAGCACACAAAATTTTGAAGGTCAAGGTCAAAGGTCAAGGTCACTTTGCGGTCAATCATGGAGGTCAACGAAACCCTTATTTTTTGAGTAACTTTGATCGGATCGTCTCCAAACTTCATGGGAATCTAGTATATGGTCCGGCGCTCAGCTGATTAGTTTTTGGTGGCGATCGGCCTTGACCTTCATGGTTAGCGCTGGAGGTCGAAAATTATTGACCCCAAGGTCAAATTTTGAAATCGTAGGTACCATATCGAGTAATACCTCATATGAATGCCCTTGATGAGTGCTTCCCAGATCTGTAAACAGTTTGACGCTATGACGTCATTTGATGACGTCATGACGAAAAAACGGAATTTTCACATTTTGGCAAGATACGGTTCACCCTGTGGGTGACATATGTTTATTTGTTTTTTTGTTTGTGGTTAATCTTTTTTTTTTCACGTTTAGATCACTCTGTAGACCACAGTTATTATTGGAAACTCCTGTAACTTCGCATATCAGAGTCCTATAGAGATACCCTTCAGCACACAAAATTTTGAAGGTCAAGGTCAAAGGTCAAGGTCACTTTGCGGTCAATCATGGAGGTCAACGAAACCCTTATTTTTTGAGTAACTTTGATCGGATCGTCTCCAAACTTCATGGGAATCTAGTATATGGTCCGGCGCTCAGCTGATTAGTTTTTGGTGGCGATCGGCCTTGACCTTCATGGTTAGCGCTGGAGGTCGAAAATTATTGACCCCAAGGTCAAATTTTGAAATCGTAGGTACCATATCGAGTAATACCTCATATGAATGCCCTTGATGAGTGCTTCCCAGATCTGTAAACAGTTTGACGCTATGACGTCATTTGATGACGTCATGACGAAAAAACGGAATTTTCACATTTTGGCAAGATACGGTTCACCCTGTGGGTGACATATGTTTATTTGTTTGTTTGTGGTTAATCATTTTTTTTTTGTTTGTGGTTAATCATTTTTTTTTCACGTTTAGATCACTCTGTAGACCACAGTTATTATTGGAAACTCCTGTAACTTCGCATATCAGAGTCCTATAGAGATACCCTTCAGCACACAAAATTTTGAAGGTCAAGGTCAAAGGTCAAGGTCACTTTGTGGTCAATCATGGAGGTCGACGAAACACTAATTTTTTGAGTAACTTTGATCGGATCGTCTCCAAACTTCATGGGAATCTAGTATATGGTCCGGCGCTCAGCTGATTAGTTTTTGGTGGCGATCGGCCTTGACCTTCATGGTTAGCGCTGGAGGTCGAAAATTATTGACCCCAAGGTCAAATTTTGAAATCGTACGTACCATATCGAGTAATACCTCATATGAATGCCCTTGATGAGTGCTTCCCAGATCTGTAAACAGTTTGACGCTATGACGTCATTTGATGACGTCATGACGAAAAAACGGAATTTTCATGAAAAAATTATTTCCTCAGTTCTCATCAAAATCTTTCAATATTTCATGTGCGTTGGTCATGAAGACATACTATTCACCATACGAAATTATTAAGGTCAAAGGTCAAGGTCACTTTGCGGTCAATCATGGAGGTCAACGAAACCCTTATTTTTTGAGTAACTTTGATCTTATGATCTCCAAACTTGGTGGGTATATAGGGTGTGGTATGGCGCTCAGCTGATTAGTTTTTGGTGTCGATCGGCCTTGACCTTCAAGGTCATTTTGAAGGTCATTCAATTTTGACCAAAAGGTAAAATAGACAGATGCAGGGGCAAGATACGGTTCACCCTGTGGGTGACATATGTTTATTTTAAATTTCTTTTTGTGTCGCCTTTAACCCTCCGAGTACTGCAGTGTTCCTTTGCACCTGCTCCACTAGTTCTTTTTGTCCGACTGTCAGCTGTTCTACTCCCTTCGTCAGATCTTCTATTCCCCCTTGTAACTTAGCCGTATTATTTCTCACCTCTTTCTCCATACGCTTCTCCCCTCGCTTTACCTCCTCGCGTAGCCCCGAAACCTCCTCACTTACCCCTCGTCGTATTTCCTCCATCTCTTTTGTAGATGCCACCCTCATCTGTCCCAATTCATCCCTCTGAGCATCCAGTTTGGTTTCTACCCCGATTTTCACCTCCTCTATCTGCTCTCCCATTTGTTTGATTTCCCTGGCAGATTGTTCCCCTATTTCCCGCAATTTGTCCTCCATCCTATTTTCTAACCCCATTAACCCATTTTTCACCCCCTCTAACTGATTCTCCTGGGCAGCCATTCTGTTTTCCACCCCCGTTAACCCATTCTTTACCTCTTTTATCCCGTTGTCTAACCCCTCAAAATTATTGTCTAACTTCCCAAATTTCTTGTCTAACTCCTCAAAATTATTGTCTAACTTCTCACCGGTACCCCTCGCTTCATCCCTCATTACCCCCATTTGGTTTCCCATTACCCCCATTTGGTTTCCCATTCGCTCACTATCAGCCCTCATTCCCACAATTTGGTTTCCCAACCGCTCACCCTGAGCATCCATTTTTGCCATCATTTGAATCATAAAGACTCGCATGTACTCTGGCATCTCTGGCTCGGCTGCCGCGACCATGGGCGTGGCTAAATTTGGTGCCGCTGTAACCACGTGCGCGAGAGCGCCATTTTGTGCACCTGATACCCCCTCAACCGCCTCCTCATTGCTCCCCTCCATTTGATCCTGGGTTACTCCTAACCCCTCCTCTAGCTCACCCACCGGCATTCGATCGCCTTGATTGTCCATGGCGCGATCTCAAAATTCGGGTTTTGCTTTATAAAACAAAATAAATTTCGGCAGCTTGTAATTTTGAGCGCGTTAAGCGCGCTTCGGGTCCGATTTCGGGTCCGATCTCCCTCCTCGACACCAATTGTTACTCTAATAGTACAATTGGTGTTCCAAAATTTGGGCCTAACAAATTTAGTCCCAGGTCCGAATCCAACTCCTCGACACCAATTGTTACAGACGCGGCTTTAGATGTTATATTGACCGAGCGGTGGTGTATTTAACCGCGTCCGAACAGTTACTCCCCGATTAGAACCCGATTCCACCCGACGTTGACCAGATCGCCCCACAGATATTCAATCGGGAAACCTCTAAAGCGACCGAAAGAGAATGAAAAAGAAGAAGAAGAAGAATACGGAGGAAGAACAGATTTATTATACACACACAGGCAATGGATGGAAGAAGCAGTAACACAGCGAATCGTTAACTTACACTATTCATTTTTACTTAGCCCCAAGACAACGAGCAGGACAGGACGTTCACACTTACACAGGGGATATTGCAGGCAGGTAGGGCTTGAGGTGGATTGCTTGAGAGGGAGGCAAAGTCGGGAGGCCGCAGCTCGCAATTCCTCGCGGTTTTGGCGGGAAACCCTCCGTCGTGTATCCGCTGCGGTAGACGTCACGCGCTGGTCCGGCACACCTGCTCCTCTTCTTGGGGTGGAGCCGTCTCCCTCCTTTCAGCGCGTCTCTCCAAAGCTGGTTTCCTTGCCGAGTACCTCTCCTCTTTGGCTTGGAGCGTTTCGCATCTCACCGCTCCTCTTGGTGCAGCCTCTTTGCTCATCTCCCAGGGTCATCTCTCAAGGCCTCTCGTAAAGCAGTCCCTTACAGTCGCTTTTATCACCTCGGGCGGAATTAAGCCGCCGGCTCCGAGGGCACGCCTACCGGGTCGCTCACCGCGGTGCTGATTGGCTGTTAGGGCCGGTTCACTCCTTCCCTCTTATGACGAGGTGGAGACACGCCTTTCTTCTCCGACTCAAAGCACATGGGCAATGGCGGTTGAAGAAAACCGCCCAAAATGCGGAAGGCAATTGGAAGGGAGGTTTTGGGGAAATTGGAAGGGCCTACGCTTATTTTGTTTGATACAATGCAAAGTCAATCTAGTGGGAAACACATATTTAGCCTACATGGAATAAGGAAATACACTATTTAAAAGATATATCGTGACCTGCATGTAAGTTTCATGGAATTAACTAGGAGGCCGGCTACGACCATTATTTACATTAACAGGGTGTTACCATACTTTTGTAACGTTCACATTGTAACGTTTTCACATTCGTTACACTTCCTCCAAAATTGTTACACTTCTCAAAAACCGTTACACTTCTCAAATTCGTTACACACTTCTCAAAATCGTTACAATATGTTGGAACCCATCTGTGGATCCGCAAACGGGTCAGACCCATCGCTGAGGGCCTCATAGAATCACATAAGGCCTCATAGAATCACACTGAGGGCCTCATAGAATCATATAATGCGTTATTGTGTTTATATAATTGACAATGCCCCGATTACGAAGCCACACCTTCATCTTTAGCTTTGGGGTGATTAAGGCATGCCAGGAATTGCTATATAAACAATGGAGAGCTGAGTCTGCCAGTGCCACCAGCGAAGTAGACCAGAAGTAGAAGTACACCAGCGAAGTAGCGAAGTAGACCAGACCAGAAGTAGACCAGTAGACCAGCGATGGGTCTGCATTGTCATTTCTCGTGCATCCACAGATAGGTCGCCCATCTGCGGATCCGCAAACGGGTCAGACCCATCGGCCGATGGGACCGATCCACAGATGGGTTCCAACATATATATATATATATATATATATATACACAGTGTGTATCAAAAAAAAGGTAATCCAAATTCAAGGGGTTAATATGGAAAGGATATTTAGTTTGACAATTTACATGTGGTTTAAGAATTATGAGGAGATCCTCTGCTTTCCATTGATGCCTTTCATGCATCATTGCTGTCACACATGACTGAGTACATGTTCATTGAAAATGACAAGTTCAAATCGCATTTTTACAAGTTTGGCCAATCGGTGCAAGACAGATTTAAATGGACGCATTACTTGTCGACTGCCAAGTTGATAATGCAAAATTGTTAAGCTGGTCTGGTAATCGTCGATTGCATCATCCTTTGTTTAAGATGGGTATTTAAGATGGGCCTACAGTGTATTAGGCCATGGGCCAGATATGGTCCTCGTGCACCGCCCCCACAACTCTACCACCCCATATATTTTTGAAGCACTAGGGTCCCCTCAACATGAAATCAACTGGTAACAGTAAATAAACTGGTTCTCACTATTCATTTTTCACACATATTTGATGGTACCCTTAAAATAAATCTTTTCCGTGTCGTTATGTTCCCTGAGATGGCTGAAGGTGGTCCGAGTTATACAAGTTATATATCATCTGAAAGGTAATTATCTGCTGGTCATTATAAATGGCATATATTTTAGATTTAGTGTTACCATTGGCCTCAAAAATCAAGTCGAACAGCTATACCCCATGTTTCGCTGTGCCAACGTAACACAGACTAAGATATTCGAACTTATATCTTCAATCCAGCCACACTAGACTTGATTGACATTAACAACAACTTTCTGGACATTCTTCATAAAAATACCTTTCATTTGATACCAAATATGTCTTCTTACCAGTAAACATCTATCAGATATGACACTGTAAACAGACCGCAGGTGTGCCGACAATTGCCGCATATGCTTCTCAGATGATCCATGTGGTAACACTGTGCTAACTTTCAACACAATTTAATATGAATTGCTAAATTCACACACAATCACACCTTATTTGTTACAGTATAACAACATTGCTGCTTTCTAGCTGAGCAACATACAATGCTCTCAAGTCTGATAGTTTCACAACCTTGTGGCTATGTAACACCTCCTTATCTACAACATCACAAACTACTTCCAAAGCTTTCTTGTGAACTTCTTCTAGTTCTAGCTGATGCTAGATTCGAGCTGATGTTCTAGCTGGTAAATTTCTGAATAGTAGCGAGTGGTTGACAAAGCTGCTTCATTTGCAACATGCATGTATTCCTGTAACTAAATCGAGGTAAAGTGTGACTTAATAATATATTGTCAAGTAACAATGAGCAATTGAATGATATTTCACTTTCCAATTAAAGCACCTTCCATGACTGACGATGTCTATCAACGCGATCATTTCGTGCAGGTATCGCGATTGTCGGCATACCTGCATTCTGTTTGAAGTGTCATATCTGATAGATTTTTATTGACAAAAATACACATTTGGTATCAAATGAAAGGTATTTTTATGAAGAATGTCCAGACATTTGTTATCTTGCCAAAACGAAGTTTTTGCAAGATGTCTTAGTCAGCTTGTATGTTTGTTTTTTATCTTGCCAAAACGAAGTTTTTGCAAGATGTATCAGTCAGCTTGTATGTTTGTTTTTTTGTTTGTTTTTTTGTTTTTTTGTTTTATTTGTTTTTTTGTTTGTGGTTAATCATTTTTTTTCACGTTTAGATCACTCTGTAGACCACAGTTATTATTGGAAACTCCTGTAACTTCGCATATCAGAGTCCTATAGAGATACCCTTCAGCACACAAAATTTTGAAGGTCAAGGTCAAAGGTCAAGGTCACTTTGCGGTCAATCATGGAGGTCAACGAAACCCTTATTTTTTGAGTAACTTTGATCGGATCGTCTCCAAACTTCATGGGAATCTAGTATATGGTCCGGCGCTCAGCTGATTAGTTTTTGGTGGCGATCGGCCTTGACCTTCATGGTTAGCGCTGGAGGTCGAAAATTATTGACCCCAAGGTCAAATTACGAAACCCTTATTTTTTGAGTAACTTTGATCTTATGATCTCCAAACTTGGTGGGTATATAGGGTGTGGTATGGCGCTCAGTTGATTAGTTTTTGGTGTCGATCGGCCTTGACCTTCAAGGTCATTTTGAAGGTCATTCAATTTTGACCAAAAGGTAAAATTTTCAAGTTTCAGTTACCATATCGAGTAGTACCTCAAATTGAAGCCCTTGTTGAGTGCTTTCCAAACATATAACTAGTTTGACAATGTGACGTCATTTGACGGCGTTATGACGAAAAAACTGCACTTTTCATGTATATTGTATTGCTTTAGTTCGCATTGTTTAGGTCACTCTGTAGAGCACAGTTCCCTTTGGAAACTCTTGTAAGTTCGCATATCAGAGTCTTTTAGAGATACCCTTTAGCACACAAAATTATGAAGGTCAAGGTCAAAGGTCAAGGTCACTTTGGCAAGATACGGTTCACCCTGTGGGTGATGTTTTATTTGTTTTTTTGTTTGTGGTTAATCTTTTTTTTTTCACGTTTAGATCACTCTGTAGACCACAGTTATTATTGGAAACTCCTGTAACTTCGCATATCAGAGTCCTATAGAGATACCCTTCAGCACACAAAATTTTGAAGGTCAAGGTCAAAGGTCAAGGTCACTTTGCGGTCAATCATGGAGGTCAACGAAACCCTTATTTTTTGAGTAACTTTGATCGGATCGTCTCCAAACTTCATGGGAATCTAGTATATGGTCCGGTGCTCAGCTGATTAGTTTTTGGTGGCGATCGGCCTTGACCTTCATGGTTAGCGCTGGAGGTCGAAAATTATTGACCCCAAGGTCAAATTTTGAAATCGTAGGTACCATATCGAGTAATACCTCATATGAATGCCCTTGATGAGTGCTTCCCAGATCTGTAAACAGTTTGACGCTATGACGTCATTTGATGACGTCATGACGAAAAAACGGAATTTTCACATTTTGGCAAGATACGGTTCACCCTGTGGGTGACATATGTTTATTTGTTTTTTTGTTTGTGGTTAATCTTTTTTTTTTCACGTTTAGATCACTCTGTAGACCACAGTTATTATTGGAAACTCCTGTAACTTCGCATATCAGAGTCCTATAGAGATACCCTTCAGCACACAAAATTTTGAAGGTCAAGGTCAAAGGTCAAGGTCACTTTGCGGTCAATCATGGAGGTCAACGAAACCCTTATTTTTTGAGTAACTTTGATCGGATCGTCTCCAAACTTCATGGGAATCTAGTATATGGTCCGGCGCTCAGCTGATTAGTTTTTGGTGGCGATCGGCCTTGACCTTCATGGTTAGCGCTGGAGGTCGAAAATTATTGACCCCAAGGTCAAATTTTGAAATCGTAGGTACCATATCGAGTAATACCTCATATGAATGCCCTTGATGAGTGCTTCCCAGATCTGTAAACAGTTTGACGCTATGACGTCATTTGATGACGTCATGACGAAAAAACGGAATTTTCACATTTTGGCAAGATACGGTTCACCCTGTGGGTGACATATGTTTATTTGTTTGTTTGTGGTTAATCATTTTTTTTTTGTTTGTGGTTAATCATTTTTTTTTCACGTTTAGATCACTCTGTAGACCACAGTTATTATTGGAAACTCCTGTAACTTCGCATATCAGAGTCCTATAGAGATACCCTTCAGCACACAAAATTTTGAAGGTCAAGGTCAAAGGTCAAGGTCACTTTGTGGTCAATCATGGAGGTCGACGAAACACTAATTTTTTGAGTAACTTTGATCGGATCGTCTCCAAACTTCATGGGAATCTAGTATATGGTCCGGCGCTCAGCTGATTAGTTTTTGGTGGCGATCGGCCTTGACCTTCATGGTTAGCGCTGGAGGTCGAAAATTATTGACCCCAAGGTCAAATTTTGAAATCGTAGGTACCATATCGAGTAATACCTCATATGAATGCCCTTGATGAGTGCTTCCCAGATCTGTAAACAGTTTGACGCTATGACGTCATTTGATGACGTCATGACGAAAAAACGGAATTTTCATGAAAAAATTATTTCCTCAGTTCTCATCAAAATCTTTCAATATTTCATGTGCGTTGGTCATGAAGACATACTATTCACCATACGAAATTATTAAGGTCAAAGGTCAAGGTCACTTTGCGGTCAATCATGGAGGTCAACGAAACCCTTATTTTTTGAGTAACTTTGATCTTATGATCTCCAAACTTGGTGGGTATATAGGGTGTGGTATGGCGCTCAGCTGATTAGTTTTTGGTGTCGATCGGCCTTGACCTTCAAGGTCATTTTGAAGGTCATTCAATTTTGACCAAAAGGTAAAATAGACAGATGCAGGGGCAAGATACGGTTCACCCTGTGGGTGACATATGTTTATTTTAAATTTCTTTTTGTGTCGCCTTTAACCCTCCGAGTACTGCAGTGTTCCTTTGCACCTGCTCCACTAGTTCTTTTTGTCCGACTGTCAGCTGTTCTACTCCCTTCGTCAGATCTTCTATTCCCCCTTGTAACTTAGCCGTATTATTTCTCACCTCTTTCTCCATACGCTTCTCCCCTCGCTTTACCTCCTCGCGTAGCCCCGAAACCTCCTCACTTACCCCTCGTCGTATTTCCTCCATCTCTTTTGTAGATGCCACCCTCATCTGTCCCAATTCATCCCTCTGAGCATCCAGTTTGGTTTCTACCCCGATTTTCACCTCCTCTATCTGCTCTCCCATTTGTTTGATTTCCCTGGCAGATTGTTCCCCTATTTCCCGCAATTTGTCCTCCATCCTATTTTCTAACCCCATTAACCCATTTTTCACCCCCTCTAACTGATTCTCCTGGGCAGCCATTCTGTTTTCCACCCCCGTTAACCCATTCTTTACCTCTTTTATCCCGTTGTCTAACCCCTCAAAATTATTGTCTAACTTCCCAAATTTCTTGTCTAACTCCTCAAAATTATTGTCTAACTTCTCACCGGTACCCCTCGCTTCATCCCTCATTACCCCCATTTGGTTTCCCATTACCCCCATTTGGTTTCCCATTCGCTCACTATCAGCCCTCATTCCCACAATTTGGTTTCCCAACCGCTCACCCTGAGCATCCATTTTTGCCATCATTTGAATCATAAAGACTCGCATGTACTCTGGCATCTCTGGCTCGGCTGCCGCGACCATGGGCGTGGCTAAATTTGGTGCCGCTGTAACCACGTGCGCGAGAGCGCCATTTTGTGCACCTGATACCCCCTCAACCGCCTCCTCATTGCTCCCCTCCATTTGATCCTGGGTTACTCCTAACCCCTCCTCTAGCTCACCCACCGGCATTCGATCGCCTTGATTGTCCATGGCGCGATCTCAAAATTCGGGTTTTGCTTTATAAAACAAAATAAATTTCGGCAGCTTGTAATTTTGAGCGCGTTAAGCGCGCTTCGGGTCCGATTTCGGGTCCGATCTCCCTCCTCGACACCAATTGTTACTCTAATAGTACAATTGGTGTTCCAAAATTTGGGCCTAACAAATTTAGTCCCAGGTCCGAATCCAACTCCTCGACACCAATTGTTACAGACGCGGCTTTAGATGTTATATTGACCGAGCGGTGGTGTATTTAACCGCGTCCGAACAGTTACTCCCCGATTAGAACCCGATTCCACCCGACGTTGACCAGATCGCCCCACAGATATTCAATCGGGAAACCTCTAAAGCGACCGAAAGAGAATGAAAAAGAAGAAGAAGAAGAATACGGAGGAAGAACAGATTTATTATACACACACAGGCAATGGATGGAAGAAGCAGTAACACAGCGAATCGTTAACTTACACTATTCATTTTTACTTAGCCCCAAGACAACGAGCAGGACAGGACGTTCACACTTACACAGGGGATATTGCAGGCAGGTAGGGCTTGAGGTGGATTGCTTGAGAGGGAGGCAAAGTCGGGAGGCCGCAGCTCGCAATTCCTCGCGGTTTTGGCGGGAAACCCTCCGTCGTGTATCCGCTGCGGTAGACGTCACGCGCTGGTCCGGCACACCTGCTCCTCTTCTTGGGGTGGAGCCGTCTCCCTCCTTTCAGCGCGTCTCTCCAAAGCTGGTTTCCTTGCCGAGTACCTCTCCTCTTTGGCTTGGAGCGTTTCGCATCTCACCGCTCCTCTTGGTGCAGCCTCTTTGCTCATCTCCCAGGGTCATCTCTCAAGGCCTCTCGTAAAGCAGTCCCTTACAGTCGCTTTTATCACCTCGGGCGGAATTAAGCCGCCGGCTCCGAGGGCACGCCTACCGGGTCGCTCACCGCGGTGCTGATTGGCTGTTAGGGCCGGTTCACTCCTTCCCTCTTATGACGAGGTGGAGACACGCCTTTCTTCTCCGACTCAAAGCACATGGGCAATGGCGGTTGAAGAAAACCGCCCAAAATGCGGAAGGCAATTGGAAGGGAGGTTTTGGGGAAATTGGAAGGGCCTACGCTTATTTTGTTTGATACAATGCAAAGTCAATCTAGTGGGAAACACATATTTAGCCTACATGGAATAAGGAAATACACTATTTAAAAGATATATCGTGACCTGCATGTAAGTTTCATGGAATTAACTAGGAGGCCGGCTACGACCATTATTTACATTAACAGGGTGTTACCATACTTTTGTAACGTTCACATTGTAACGTTTTCACATTCGTTACACTTCCTCCAAAATTGTTACACTTCTCAAAAACCGTTACACTTCTCAAATTCGTTACACACTTCTCAAAATCGTTACAATATGTTGGAACCCATCTGTGGATCCGCAAACGGGTCAGACCCATCGCTGAGGGCCTCATAGAATCACATAAGGCCTCATAGAATCACACTGAGGGCCTCATAGAATCATATAATGCGTTATTGTGTTTATATAATTGACAATGCCCCGATTACGAAGCCACACCTTCATCTTTAGCTTTGGGGTGATTAAGGCATGCCAGGAATTGCTATATAAACAATGGAGAGCTGAGTCTGCCAGTGCCACCAGCGAAGTAGACCAGAAGTAGAAGTACACCAGCGAAGTAGCGAAGTAGACCAGACCAGAAGTAGACCAGTAGACCAGCGATGGGTCTGCATTGTCATTTCTCGTGCATCCACAGATAGGTCGCCCATCTGCGGATCCGCAAACGGGTCAGACCCATCGGCCGATGGGACCGATCCACAGATGGGTTCCAACATATATATATATATATATATATATATACACAGTGTGTATCAAAAAAAAGGTAATCCAAATTCAAGGGGTTAATATGGAAAGGATATTTAGTTTGACAATTTACATGTGGTTTAAGAATTATGAGGAGATCCTCTGCTTTCCATTGATGCCTTTCATGCATCATTGCTGTCACACATGACTGAGTACATGTTCATTGAAAATGACAAGTTCAAATCGCATTTTTACAAGTTTGGCCAATCGGTGCAAGACAGATTTAAATGGACGCATTACTTGTCGACTGCCAAGTTGATAATGCAAAATTGTTAAGCTGGTCTGGTAATCGTCGATTGCATCATCCTTTGTTTAAGATGGGTATTTAAGATGGGCCTACAGTGTATTAGGCCATGGGCCAGATATGGTCCTCGTGCACCGCCCCCACAACTCTACCACCCCATATATTTTTGAAGCACTAGGGTCCCCTCAACATGAAATCAACTGGTAACAGTAAATAAACTGGTTCTCACTATTCATTTTTCACACATATTTGATGGTACCCTTAAAATAAATCTTTTCCGTGTCGTTATGTTCCCTGAGATGGCTGAAGGTGGTCCGAGTTATACAAGTTATATATCATCTGAAAGGTAATTATCTGCTGGTCATTATAAATGGCATATATTTTAGATTTAGTGTTACCATTGGCCTCAAAAATCAAGTCGAACAGCTATACCCCATGTTTCGCTGTGCCAACGTAACACAGACTAAGATATTCGAACTTATATCTTCAATCCAGCCACACTAGACTTGATTGACATTAACAACAACTTTCTGGACATTCTTCATAAAAATACCTTTCATTTGATACCAAATATGTCTTCTTACCAGTAAACATCTATCAGATATGACACTGTAAACAGACCGCAGGTGTGCCGACAATTGCCGCATATGCTTCTCAGATGATCCATGTGGTAACACTGTGCTAACTTTCAACACAATTTAATATGAATTGCTAAATTCACACACAATCACACCTTATTTGTTACAGTATAACAACATTGCTGCTTTCTAGCTGAGCAACATACAATGCTCTCAAGTCTGATAGTTTCACAACCTTGTGGCTATGTAACACCTCCTTATCTACAACATCACAAACTACTTCCAAAGCTTTCTTGTGAACTTCTTCTAGTTCTAGCTGATGCTAGATTCGAGCTGATGTTCTAGCTGGTAAATTTCTGAATAGTAGCGAGTGGTTGACAAAGCTGCTTCATTTGCAACATGCATGTATTCCTGTAACTAAATCGAGGTAAAGTGTGACTTAATAATATATTGTCAAGTAACAATGAGCAATTGAATGATATTTCACTTTCCAATTAAAGCACCTTCCATGACTGACGATGTCTATCAACGCGATCATTTCGTGCAGGTATCGCGATTGTCGGCATACCTGCATTCTGTTTGAAGTGTCATATCTGATAGATTTTTATTGACAAAAATACACATTTGGTATCAAATGAAAGGTATTTTTATGAAGAATGTCCAGACATTTGTTATCTTGCCAAAACGAAGTTTTTGCAAGATGTCTTAGTCAGCTTGTATGTTTGTTTTTTATCTTGCCAAAACGAAGTTTTTGCAAGATGTATCAGTCAGCTTGTATGTTTGTTTGTTTGTTTTTTTGTTTTTTGTTTTTTTGTTTGTGGTTAATCATTTTTTTTTCACGTTTAGATCACTCTGTAGACCACAGTTATTATTGGAAACTCCTGTAACTTCGCATATCAGAGTCCTATAGAGATACCCTTCAGCACACAAAATTTTGAAGGTCAAGGTCAAAGGTCAAGGTCACTTTGCGGTCAATCATGGAGGTCAACGAAACCCTTATTTTTTGAGTAACTTTGATCGGATCGTCTCCAAACTTCATGGGAATCTAGTATATGGTCCGGCGCTCAGCTGATTAGTTTTTGGTGGCGATCGGCCTTGACCTTCATGGTTAGCGCTGGAGGTCGAAAATTATTGACCCCAAGGTCAAATTACGAAACCCTTATTTTTTGAGTAACTTTGATCTTATGATCTCCAAACTTGGTGGGTATATAGGGTGTGGTATGGCGCTCAGTTGATTAGTTTTTGGTGTCGATCGGCTTTGACCTTCAAGGTCATTTTGAAGGTCATTCAATTTTGACCAAAAGGTAAAATTTTCAAGTTTCAGTTACCATATCGAGTAGTACCTCAAATTGAAGCCCTTGTTGAGTGCTTTCCAAACATATAACTAGTTTGACAATGTGACGTCATTTGACGGCGTTATGACGAAAAAACTGCACTTTTCATGTATATTGTATTGCTTTAGTTCGCATTGTTTAGGTCACTCTGTAGAGCACAGTTCCCTTTGGAAACTCTTGTAAGTTCGCATATCAGAGTCTTTTAGAGATACCCTTTAGCACACAAAATTATGAAGGTCAAGGTCAAAGGTCAAGGTCACTTTGCGGCCAATCATGGAGGTGTTCACCTCAGTGTGACCTGAAGCAAGTCACTCATGTTCACATTTTGGCAAGATACGGTTCACCCTGTGGGTGACATATGTTCATTTGTTTTTTTGTTTGTGGTTAATCATTTTTTTTCACGTTTAGATCACTCTGTAGACCACAGTTATTATTGGAAACTCCTGTAACTTCGCATATCAGAGTCCTATAGAGATACCCTTCAGCACACAAAATTTTGAAGGTCAAGGTCAAAGGTCAAGGTCACTTTGCGGTCAATCATGGAGGTCAACGAAACCCTTATTTTTTGAGTAACTTTGATCGGATCGTCTCCAAACTTCATGGGAATCTAGTATATGGTCCGGCGCTCAGCTGATTAGTTTTTGGTGGCGATCGGCCTTGACCTTCATGGTTAGCGCTGGAGGTCGAAAATTATTGACCCCAAGGTCAAATTTTGAAATCGTAGGTACCATATCGAGTAATACCTCATATGAATGCCCTTGATGAGTGCTTCCCAGATCTGTAAACAGTTTGACGCTATGACGTCATTTGATGACGTCATGACGAAAAAACGGAATTTTCACATTTTGGCAAGATACGGTTCACCCTGTGGGTGACATATGTTCATTATCTTGCCAAAACGAAGTTTTTGCAAGATGTATTAGTCAGCTTGTATGTTTGTTATCTTGCCAAAACGAAGTTTTTGCAAGATGTATTAGTCAGCTTGTATGTTTGTTTTTTATCTTGCCAAAACGAAGTTTTTGCAAGATGTATTAGTCAGCTTGTATGTTTGTTTGTGGTTAATCATTTTTTTTTTCATGTTTAGATCACTCTGTAGACCACAGTTATTATTGGAAACTCCTGTAACTTCGCATATCAGAGTCCTATAGAGATACCCTTCAGCACACAAAATTTTGAAGGTCAAGGTCGAAGGTCAAGGTCACTTTGTGGTCAATCATGGAGGTCGACGAAACACTAATATTTTGAGTAACTTTGATCGGATCGTCTCCAAACTTCGTGGGAATCTAGTATATGGTCCGGCGCTCAGCTGATTAGTTTTTGGTGGCGATCGGCCTTGACCTTCATGGTTAGCGCTGGAGGTCGAAAATTATTGACCCCAAGGTCAAATTTTGAAATCGTAGGTACCATATCGAGTAATACCTCATATGAATGCCCTTGATGAGTGCTTCCCAGATCTGTAAAGAGTTTGACGCTATGACGTCATTTGATGACGTCATGACGAAAAAACGGAATTTTCACATTTTGGCAAGATACGGTTCACCCTGTGGGTGACATATGTTTATTATTAATGTCAATCAATTCTAGTGCGGCTGGATTTGAAATATTAGTTTGAATATCTTAGTCGGTGTTAGTTTGACACAGCGAAACATGGGGTATAGCTATTCGACTTGATTTTTGAGGCCAATGGTAACACTAAATCTAAAATATATGCCATTTATAATTACCAGCAGATAATTACCTATCAGATGATATATAACTTATATAACTCAGACCAATTTCAGCCATCTCAGGGAACATAACGACACGGAAAATATATATTTTAAGGGTACCATCAAATATGTGTGAAAAATGAATAGTGAGAACCAGTTTATTTACTGTTACCAGTTGATTTCATGTTGAGGGGACCCTAGTGCTTCAAAAATATATGGGGTGGTAGAGTTGTGGGGGGGGGGGGGGGGTGGGTGCACGAGTACCATATCTGGCCCATGGCCTATATGGGTTTAGAGACAGTCTGAGTCATTGAAAATATGGTTCAACTTACGAATGAACAGCGGACTTTCGTGGATACAACCTTTCACCAAACTGGAAATTTGCAGTGAACTCGTGATGCGTTCAGGGAACGTTTCCCAGAACGGGAGCCTCCAGCAGCCAAAACCATCTGGGCGAATGTTGGAAAATACCAAGAGCAATGCACTAGCCTCAACCGCAACAAGGAGAATTCTGGTAGGAGGTGCACTGGGCGATCGGAAATGAACATTGCAGCAGTAAGGCAGCAAGTTTTGGAGCATCCTAGGGATACCAGCGCAATACGAAATGGGATGGCATTGCCTTCGGCAACATTCAACCGAATCACAAGACTGGACCACCACCAACATCCATATCGGATTCATATCCGGCATCAACTTACGCCAGGGGATTTTGTCAGGAGGCTGGTGCTTGCCGGATGGTTGATAGCACGTTGCGAAGCCGATGTCAATTTCCTGCGGTATCTCGTTATCGGCGACGAAGCTGCTTTCGCCATGGACGGCAAAGTCAATACCCATAATGTTCTTGAATATGCACCGACAGGACAACCCCCGGAATTTAATTTTGACACCAAAATGAATCGACAAAAGTGGACTGTTTGGTTGGGACTTTGTGGAAGTGGTCAGGTGATTGGACCATTTTTCTTTCAAAGGAATGTCAATGGTCACAGGTATCTGCAGATGATCAATGATGAAGTTTTACCGCAGCTGGAGGAGAACTTTGAGCGACAGGTTCGTGGTGTATTCAGATATCTCTGGTGGGCCCAAGACGGCACCCCAGCACATTGTCTTATCGCTGTCCGAGATCGACTGAGGGAACTCTTTGGAGACCGATTCATCGCCCTCAACCATGCAGTGGAATGGCCGCCAAGATCACCTGACCTCACACAATGTGATTATTTCCTTTGGGGACATTTAAAGAACAATGTGTTCGTAACTCCTCCCCATGATCTTGACGAATTGCAGGGCCGTGTTCGACATGAAGTGGATCCTTTGCGCAATGACCCGGTTATGGTGAGACGAGCAGTTCAGGGCATGCTCCGCCGCTGTGAGCTTTGTGTTGAAAGGGGAGGTGGACATGTTGACGGTGTTGGTGCATAAAGGCCAATCATTCCTGAGAAAAGTTCACATCTGACGTTCATTTTGCACCAATTATCCTGACTTGCATGGATTAGCCAAACTTGTAAAAATGCGATTTGAACTTGTCATTTTCAATGAACATGTACTCGGTCATGTGTGACAGCAATGATGCATGGAAGGTATCAATGGAAAGCTGAGGATCTTCTCTTAATTAGTAAACCACAGGTAAATTGTCAAAATAAATAACCTTTGCATATTAACCCCTTGAATTCGGATTACCTTTTTTTTGATACGTACTGTATATATATTATATATATATATATATATATATATATATATATATATATATATATATATATATATATATATATATATATATATATATACATATATATATATATATATTGTTGCAGATCTCCAACGTCGGCCTTCCCTTTCATCCCCTTGTCTGTTATCTATCCGACGTGATCCGGGGCTATCACGTTCCTTCCGGTCGGCGTTAAATCGTGTTGTAAGCTGAATTCTTATTACCTAAGTACTAACACCGGCCGTGAATCAAGGAAATAACCCCACCCGAACCACAGTTTCAGTGGACACGCCGAGCGATAGCGAGCCGCGATTCGGGCCGTTAACAGGAACTAACCCGATTGGAGCGGTTGTGATCGTACCACGCTTACCCAATGGAGAAATCACTAAGACGGTCGAATTAAGAGGAAACAGGAAGAACAATGGATTTATTACACACTTTGTACAATGAAGAAGAAGAAGAAGAATGTACAGTGAAGAAGAAGAAGAGGCAGATACACAGGGCAGCCTTTAACAGTCTTAACTTATCCCTGGACACGGGCCCGTTCACACTCGGTCACACTCTCAGACTCACTCACACGGGGTTTGTAGATGGTCAGGCGATGGTCCCAAGGATCTCGTTCACAGCTCGCTCCGGTCCCCGACTCGTACCGTGAAGACGATGGTAGATGGCAGGCAAGCTCTCCGCGTGGCGTTGGCACAAAGCGGACAATTATATCGGGGAAAGGTAGGCTGGGCTAACGGTTACGTTGTGGCTCACGGCCGCGTATGTAATAGAAGGACCGGCGCTTGATATGCGCTCCCCGGAAGCCCACAGCCAAATTCCCAACGAGCCCTTGCAATCGATCAGGATAGCGCGTCTCTCACAATAGTCCTTCACAATGGCGCTTTCCCCAGCGAGTCCTTGAATAATGGCGCCTTCCACAAAAGTCCTTGGTTCTCTGGCAAGTTCTTTACACATGCGCTCTGCCATCAAAGTCCTTGTAACCAACAATGCAATGCGCTCCAACCAAGTCCTTCAGAGGGCTTTGTGCTCGCGGTTATATAGCGCCGCCCAGCGACCCCTCTGGAATGTGCCAGACGCACCCTGACCACACCCCTTAAGCCATGCCCACTGAGCCCTGGTTGGTTGTTGGGGTCTTACCGGCTCCGCCCTTGATGGCTGCCTGACGTGGCCACACCCCCACCCTTGCGCTCCTTCCCTTTTCCAGGCCTTACCTCGTGGTCTTTGGGCTGGTTCGAGCGAAAACCCAAGGGCAGCGAACACTGCTGGCAAGCAAGGTGCATTAGCCGAATCGGGGCGCAGGATGGATGCTGCCCAACGAGGTAGATTTGGAGGGTGGAGGCACAATGGAACGGAACCTACTCTTATTTGTTTTACACAACGCAGATGATAACTATTAGAAATGGCCTTATCTCACATATACGAAGAAATAACTAATGTTCTAAGGTGACCTACGTGTTGCATGTGGACTAACTATGGGGGCAAAACCTTTAACCTGTAGCGGTTACCCGGAAGCATGACACAATTACCATGCACCGGCCGATGACGCAACCGGCGAGCGGTCACGTGTCCGGACTCGCCCGGGCGTGTCCAGACTTGCCCTTCTCGGGCGAACACTTGCCTTGCATACCACGCCCCATCGAGAGGCGTGACTTACCTATTTTGCATACCACGCCCCGCCTGAGAGGCGTGGCTTTTGTGTGTTCAGTTTGCGATATAAATTGCCGCCCGTTCGAGGGGCGGATTCAGTGTGCTTTTGAGTTCTTTGGTTTTGAGCTAAATAAATAGCTCGGTGAAACTTCATTCCTGTGTCGTCCATTTTGTCTGGCTTTATTGTGCGAGCACAGCTCCCACAATTGGTGACCCCTTTCTAAGAACACGGCGATGGAGTCAGCTGTAGCTTTGAAGCTCCCGGGCTTTTGGGAGTCGCACGCGGCCGTTTGGTTTGCTCAAGCGGATTCTCAATTCGCCCTGCGGAAAATTACGGAGGACATGACGCGCTACCACCATGTGGTCTCCGCGCTCAATGCCTCCGCCGCTGCCCGGGTCCTGAGTTTCCTACAGCACCCGCCGGATGCCGACAAATACGGCGCGCTCAAAGGCCTACTCCTCGGTGCGTTTGGACTCACGGAGACCGAACGCGCACGACAACTACTCGACCTCCCAGAGCTGGCGAGGCCCGTCCATCCGAATGCATGGACCACATGCTTGCTCTTCTCGGTGACCACAGCCCGGACTTCGTCTTCCGCGAGCAGTTCCTCCGGCGGCTACCCGGGCAGGTATGGTTAGCTTTGGCTAACTCGCCCATCACGGACCCTCGCGCCCTGGCCAAGGAGGCCGATAAATTTTTCTCGGCCAGGCGATACGTCGGAGCGGCCACCTGGAACCCTGGCCCGACCGAGGCAACGCCCGCGCCATGACCGGCGACACCACCAGCCGAGTCCGCGCCACTGACGGCCGCCGCGAGGCCCCGTCGACCGAACCCGACGCGACTGCTGGAGCCTCCACCAGAGCGGACCATGTGCTATTACCATGCCAGGTTCGGGCAGAAGGCCAGAACGTGCCGCCCACCGTGCACTTTCGGCGGGTCGGGAAACGACCAGGCAGGCGCTCGGTGCCTGCCATGAGCGTCGGCCATTCAGGCAGCCTTCTGTTTATCACGGACACAGAGTCCGGGTGGCGTTTTTTGTGTGATACCGGCGCGCAGCTGAGCGTGATACCCGCCTCGGTGCAGGACAAACAGGCCGCGCTTTGCGGCCCCGCCTTGGTCGCCGCAAACGGCTCCTCCATCTGCACCTTCAGTTTGCGCAGCGTCGCATTCTGCTTCGGGGGCCAGCGCTTCAGGTGGGACTTCATCACGGCGAACGTGCCCATGGCCTTGCTGGGTGCAGATTTTCTTTGCGCGCATGGGCTTTTGGTCGACGTCAAACGGCGTCGGCTCGTCAATGCGGAGACCTTCAGCTCACTCGCTTGCTCATTGAGCGGCTCTGCTCCGACCAAGCTAGCCTGCGCGCTCCCGGCCGTGGACGATTTCACCCGCCTACTCACCGAGTTTCCTGCCCTCATGCAGCCGACGTTTTCGGCCGTCGCCGTCAAGCACGGCATCGAACACCACATCCCGACCACAGGTCCACCGGTCTACGCCAGGGCTCGTCGCCTCGACCCGGCCAAACTCGCCGTGGCGAAGGCGGAATTCGATGCGCTGGAGCGATTGGGCATTGTGCGATGCTCGAATAGCGCGTGGGCCTCGCCCCTGCACATCGTGCCCAAACCAGGTGGCGGATGGCGACCATGCTGCGATTACCACCGCCTCAACGACGCCACCACCCCCGACCGGTACCTGATACCACACATACAGGACTTTTCCGCCCGTTTGGCCGTGCGGGTGATTTTCTCCAAGGTCGACCTTATTCGGGGCTACCACCAGGTACCTGTCCGGCTGGCCGACGTTCCGAAGACGGCTGTAATTACACCTTTTGACCTCTTCGAGTTCCTCCGAATGCCGTTCGGCCTTAAGAACGCGGCCCAGGCCTTTCAGCGGCTGATGGACAGTGTGCTGCGCAATCTCACCTTTCTGTTCGTCGACCTAGATGACATTCTCATCGCCAGCACTTCCCGGGCGGAACACCTCGTCCACCTGCGCACGCTTTTTGAGCACCTCGGCCAGCACGGCCTCATCCTCAACCCGGCGAAATGCCAGTTTGGCGTAACGGCCGTCGACTTCCTGGGGCACCGCATCACGAAGCGCGGGGCCGTCCCGCTGCCTACCAAGGAGGAGGCAGTCACAAGTTTCCCGTGCCCCTGCTCCATCAAGGCCCGACAGGAATTTTTGGGGATGGTAAATTTTTACCACCGGTTCGTGCCTCGCGCCGCCCAACTCATGCGCCCCCTGTACGAAGCCCTCCGGGGCAAGCCGGCCAAGCACGACGTCGCCTGGACCACAGAGTTGGACGCGGTGTTCTCGGGTGCTAAGTTGGCCCTCGCCAACGTGACCATGCTGGCACACCCGGCGCTCGACGCACCCATCGCCCTCACCACGGACGCTTCTGACTACACGGTGGGCGCCGTGCATGAACAGTGGGTGAACGGAGCTTGGCAACCGCTGGACTTCTTCAGCCGGCAGCTTCGCCCTAACGAGCGCAAGTATAGCGCTTTCGACCGCGAGCTCCTCGGCCTTTACCTGGCCGTTTGCCATTTCCGCCATCTTTTGGAGGGCCGCCCGTTCACGGCATTTGTGGACCACAAACGCCTGGTCTTCACAATGGCCAAGGTTACGGAGCCGTGGTCGGCCCGCCAGCAGCGCCACCTCTCCGCCGTGTCCGAATTTACGACGGACATCCGGCACGTCGCGGGCAAGGACAACGCTGTGGCCGATTGCCTCTCCCAGTCTGGGGCGAACGCCGTCCACCTGGGTGTGGACTTCGCCCGCATGGCGGCCGACCAGACCGCCGACCACGCAGTGCAAGCCCTCCAGAGAGCGGACACAGGCCTGCGGTTGGCCGATGTCCCCTTTGAGGACACAGGCACAGTTCTCCTGTGCGACGTTTCCCTGGGCCAACCTCGCCCCATCGTGCCCACCGGATAGCAGCGGCACATTTTTGATGCCCTCCACGGCCTTTCCCACCCGGGCCGGAAAGCATCACAGAAGCTCGTGGCAGCAAAGTTCGTCTGGCACGGGCTCCATAAGGACGTCCGTGACTGGGTCAATGCCTGTGTCGCCTGCCAGCACGCGAAGGTCCACCGGCACACCCAGGCCCCGTTGGCACCATTCGACGTGCCCGCGCAGCGCTTCGACCACGTCAATGTGGACCTGGTGGGACCCCTTCCCTCCTCGCGGGGCTTCACCCACCTCCTCACGATGGTGGACAGGACCACGAAGTGGCCGGAGGCAGTCCCACTGGCATCAACAACATCCGCCGACGTGGCGCAGGCCTTCATTGGCACTTGGATTGCCCGTTTCGGCACGCCCTCGGACATCTCCTCCGACAGAGGCCCGCAATTCACCTCCGAGCTTTGGGGCGCGGTCACCCAGGCCTTGGGGGTCAAGCTTCACCGCACCACGGCCTACCACCCCCAAGCCAACGGCTTGTGTGAGCGGTTCCACCGCTCGATGAAGGCCGCTCTCAGAGCCAGCCTCCAGGACGACGGTTGGGCCGACAGGCTCCCGTGGGTCCTATTGGGCCTCCGAACGGCCCCTAAAGAGGACCTCCAGGCTTCCACCGCCGAGCTGGTCTACGGCCAGCCACTGCGCATGCCGGGCGAATTCATCCCTGACGCCACTGGCCCCTGGTCCGCGGCTCGCCAATGCTCGGACCTCCAGGAGGCCGCCAGGAGATTTGCCCCCGTGCCCACGTCCCACCATGGCTGCCCCCAACCCCACGTCCCCCCAGCACTTCGCACTGCGGAGTACGTTTTTATCCGGCATGACGCACACCGGGGACCGCTCCGGCCTCTGTACGATGGACCTTTCCGGGTCCTGAAGAGGGACGACAAGTCATTCATCGTCGACATCGGCGGCAAGCTGGACCGCATCTCCGTGGACCGCCTCAAGCCGGCCCATTTGGACCTCGACCAACCTCCACGGTTGGCCCTTCCTCCACGACGGGGCCGTCTCCCATCAACCAAGCCCCACGCCCGACCATCCACCGCCACACCACCTACCACCCCCACACGAATCGCCAGGGGTCGTTTCGGCCAGGTCATCAGGACCCCCCTCAAACTGACTCTCCCGGTGCAGGTTAATTCTGGGGGGGGGGGGGCGCATGTAGCGGTTACCGGAAGCATGACACAATTACCGTGCACCGGCCGATGACGCAACCGGCGAGCGGTCACGTGTCCGGACTCGCCCGGGCGTGTCCAGACTTGCCCTTCTCGGGCGAACACTTGCCTTGCATACCACGCCCTGTCGAGAGGCGTGACTTATCTATTTTGCATACCACGCCCCACCTGAGAGGCGTGGCTTTTGTGTGTTCAGTTTGCGATATAAATTGCCGCCCGTTCGAGGGGCAGATTCAGTGTGCTTTTGAGTTCTTTGGTTTTGAGCTAAATAAATAGCTCGGTGAAACTTCGTTCCTGTGTCGTCCATTTTGTCTGGCTTTATCGTGCGAGCACAGCTCCCACAAACCTTTATTAATCAAATATGTACACTTTCTCAGAACCGCAACAATATATATACATACATGTGTGTATATATATATATATATATATATATATATATATATATATATATATATATAATATATATTAATGAACAGGATCAATTAATTAAATTTATATATGTGAGAAAATTAGATGCGCAGACCAGGAATCGAACCCGGGTCCTCTGGAAAATCCTGTTCATTAATCTAATTGCATCACCACGCCCCCAGTGGTGTTTATAATAGAGGACATGGATTTGTCCCCCCCCCCTCCCCCCCATCGGAGGAAGACCGTCTCGTGTTCAGACCATTGGTGCTCTTATGGTTGGCAGCGAGTTTCCCGGAAGCATTGATGGAAAGAGAGTGGCAATTTATATACAGTGCATTCAGAAAGTATTCAGACTCCTTCACATTTTTCACATTTTGTTATGTTGCAGCCTTATGCTGAAATCGTTTAAATTCTTTTTTTTCCCTCATCAATCCACACTCAATACCCCATAATGACAAAGAGAAAACAGGATTTTAGAAAGTTTTGCAAATTTATTAAAAATAAAAAACTGAAATATCACATTGACATAAGTATTCATACCTTTTGCTATAACACTTGAAATTTAGCTCAGGTGCCTCCTATTTCTCTTGATCATCTTTGAGATGTTTCTACACCTTGATTGGAGTCCACCTGTGGTAAATTCAATTGACTGGACATGATTTGGAAAGGCACACACCTGTCTACATCAGGTCTCACAGCTGACAATGCGTATCAGAGCAAAAACCAAGCCATGAGGTCGAAGGAACTGCCTGCAGAGCTCAGAGACAGGATTGTGTCGAGGCACAGATCTGGGGAAGCCTACAAGAAAATTTCTGCTGCATTGAAGGTTCCCAAGAGCACAGTGGCCTCCATAATTCCTAAATGGAAGAAGTTTGGAACAACCAGGACCCTTCCTAGAGCTGGCCGCCCGGCCAAACTGAGCAATCGGGGGAGAAGGGCCTTTGTAAGAGAGGTGACCAAGAACCCGACGGTCACTCTGGCTGAGCTCCAGAGATCCTGTGTGGAGATGGGAGAAACTTCCAGAAGGACAACCATCACTGCAACACTCCACCGATCTGGGCTTTATGGCAGAGTGGCCAGACGGAAGCCTCTCCTCGGTGAAAGACACATGAAAGCCCGCTTGGTGTTTGCAAAAAAGTACCTAAAGGACTCTCAGACTTTGAGAAACAAGATTCTGTGGGCTTTCATGTGTCTTTCATGTGTGTGCCCGGGCTGGCTCTCACGCTCCTGTACATACTAAAGCAAAAATGAGCATCAATAAAATGTAATTCAGCAAAAGTACAGAGTCAAAATTTATAGTTATTTACTCAACAGTTGTGATAAGAAACAAATGTTCACAAATGTTGCAAACTTGTTATTGGAATAACATGTTATCTCATATGTCCAGCTTAAAGCTTGGGATAACCTGCCCATACCGCCAAATTAAGCAGACCGTAAAAAAGACAGTACATGCAATTTTCATTGAACTAAAAATGTTTACCATGTACGTCCTGCATTGCATTACAAGGCAACATTAACCAAACAAATCGCTACATATTTTACAAACTTGTGGTTTCATAGAAATAAGGGCAAGATGTTGAGTTCGGTTTACTAGCTCCATGAGACGCTGCACACCCCTTTCCGCCAAAGTGCTGCCATTTTTACGAGGGGAGATCTTGTACACAGCACAGTCTCAAATGGACTTTTTACTATGCACATCATAACATTTAAGCCCGTTTATGCAAACTTCACCACCAGCATTCACCCTTAAACTGATCTGACCTCAAGATCGAGATCCAAGAAGAGATCCATCACCGTCTCTTCGCCACAAACATTCCATAAGGACAGCAGCATTTGTGGAATGAGCCATCTACAATGCGATGTAACAGTTTTAACAGAATAATTATCATTCATTACGAAGTACACAGATACAGCATATACGAATTTTAAGAAAAAAATAAATAAAACACAAGCAAATTAATTTAATCAAAACATGTCAGCAGCAGAGCATGGCAGGTGGCATACAAAATAGAAGCAAATCAAGAAATAATAGCTCAACGGCAATTTGAAAGAAGCTTCCAGAAAGACATCTTTCAGATAAAAGGAGAGATGAAAGAAAGAACGAAACAAATACAGCAGCTCCGAGCCAACATGCGTGGAACACAAAGTAAACATTAAACAAGGAAATATGGAGTAATAATTGGAAAGGTTTAAAGAGAACAGAAGTTGAACAAACCCATTCCAAACCATTCCTTCCCCAAATTATTCGTTCAGGAGTTATTTTATTTCTTTCGTTGGTTTCTCTGCAAGATGGAGACTTGTGGAAGAGCAACACATGATGTTTGAAGCAGAGAACAAATGCAGCACTGGAAACCCCTCACAAATTAAGAACAAATCAAATCCACCCAAAGTCTCACCCTTTTGCTCCGGAAAATTGTCAAATGAACCCACCAATCTATTTCCTTGGTCATCCACTGGAATAAGTTGAGTCTCTTGAGCGTTTAGTCCTAAACATAAGCCATGGAATTTACTGGGCTGACCACATCACAGAGCTGGCCTTGCAGCATCGCAGAGCACATCACCGACTCCTCTCCGGCCTTGCACCCCTCCTGGTCTGTCTGTGCTCTGTCCCCCAAATATTCCTGCAGGACGCACAAGATCTGCCAGCAACCCTCTTCTGGTGAAACAACCAAAATAAATACTCACAGCTCACCTTCACTCTCTCATTCCTCTTTTTCCCATCTCTGAAACAAATTTTCAAGGTCTTCAATCCCACTCCTCCCTCCAGGTATATTCAAAACAGCTGTTCACCACCATCTCACATCTTCCCCCATCAACAACCTTGATCTTTTCTACCCCCGTTAATCCACCCCAAACCCAACTCCTTCAAAATCCCTGTTTTCCTTCCTTAAAGCCCATGTAGTGTCCATCTTATATATACCGTGTACCCTGCCCCAGTGCCCCAGCCCTCTCCATTCCACAGACCTCCTGATGTCCCTGTTCTCTACTGTTGTGCTTCCCTCTCTCCCCCTCTTGTCTCCCGTTTATTTTATTAAATGATATCCTATGTGTTAGCTCTCCCACGAGCCTCGACCAAGCATACGAAAAAAAATACTGGGAAACCTCCATCGATTCAAGCCTTTACTTGGAAATCAGTGTTGCTCACAATCTACAAGGCCTTTGTCCATTGTCTACAAGTGGAGTACTACTCTCTGCTATGGGCTGGTGCCCCAGCATCACATATGACTCTTCTGGATCATGTGAAGTCTGAAGCTCTCACATTATTGTGTGTTTTTCTCATATCGCAGACAGGTTGGTGGTTTCTCAGTTTTCTGCTGTCTATTTAACCCTAACCCTCCGACTCTGTCAGTCATCTAAACCTCAGTATCTACTCTAGGATGTGTGCTTCCAGAATAACCCCCACCTGTTAAACTTCCAAAATCCATGCTGTTTGCACACCTCAATCTCTCACTCCTCACTTCTCCCGTTTATAGAATCACCTTCTAGAGTCTAGACGAATCTAGAGGCTGTTCTGTCTCACTCTTCCCTCCAGGGCTTCTGGCAAGCAATGCAACGACATCTCTATTCATCCAAATTTTGTCCCTTGAGCTTTAATACCCCCATTAAACTTTCCTCACCCAATCATTTTACTTGCTAGTTTCAGTGTTTCTTCTCCTCTTCCCCTTCCTCTTATTGTAAACCGCTCCTTTCCTATGCCATCTCCAGGCGCTGCATGGCGTCATTGCCGGGCACAGAAGGGGGCCCGGCAATGACGCGCACTGAAAGGGGCCCGGCAATGACGCGCACTGAAAGGGAGTACTCAGTTTTCACTCCGGTTTCTCTCTCGTTTGTTTGTTTGTCCGGGCGATATCTCAACCATCCTTTGAGCTAGGAAGGGGAAATTTCGGCACAAAAGTGAGCACGTACCTTTACAAAAATGGTAATTTTTATTTTTTGATTAATCAGTTCATTACGTAATTATTATTGATTCATTAAGTACTTATTTATTTTCTTTCTCATCTGGGCAATATCTCAGGAACATTTTGAGCAAGGAAACTGATATTTGGGCATGACAATAACCAAGTGATTTGGCTGTAAAGGGTATTTTTGATTTATCGATTAATCAATTAATTGTTTCATTATTCGATTAATGACTCAATTAATTAACTATTTTAAAGTTACAGATTCGGATGAAATGGGTGGTGGTTTATGTATTATAGTAGCCAATTGGTTAATTATTTAATTATCCTATTATTATTATTTATTTATTTTCATTATTAATCATTTATTTATTTTCTTTCTCATCTGGGCAATATCTCAGGCACCTTTTGAGCTAGGAAGCTGATATTTGGACAGGATAGTGACCAAGTGATGTGGCTACTAGAAAGGATATTTTTGATTTCTTGATTAATCAATTTATTTGATTCTCCACGATCTCCACGATGTGATCATGTTTGTGATCGTGTCTCCACGATGTTTTGATTCTCCACGATGTGATCTCCACGCATGGCTGGCGGACTTCCTCTCCAGTCGTAGTCAAGGTGTGGCCCTGAATGGGTTTCTCTCATCTCCTCTTCCTGTTCAGGCTGGAGTTCCCCAAGGCAGTGTTCTGAGCCCTGTGCTTTTCTGGTCTTCATCAATGATCTCTCTGACTCTCTTGAAAATCCTCTCTATCTCTTTGCTGATGACTCTACTCTCTGTCGCTCCATTCTTCATCCCTCAGATCGGCAGTCTGCAGCCTCCTCACTCTCTGCAGACCTGGACAAAATCACAGAATGGGCAAACAAGGGGAACATGTCTTTCAATCCTGACAAATCTCACACTCTTACGATGTCTCTCCAAAATGACCGACTGGACAACCCTCCCATCCACTTTCTGAATAATCCTCTCCAAGAAGTTCTGTCACTCAAGCTTTTGGGTCTCACTATCTGCCATGATCTTTCCTGGGAAAACCACATTTCAAATCTGGCCTCCAAAGCCAGTCGCCGACTGGGCATCCTCCGTCGTGCGAAGTCCTTCCTTGGCACACCTGAGCTCCTCACCACGTACAAGGCTTTCATCCGCAGCTCAATGGAATACTGCTCTCCCCTCTGGGCTGGTGCTCCTGCCTCACACCTAGCTCGTCTTCACGCTGTTGAAACCAAAGCATTCAGAATCATTGGAATCTCCCGCGATGAAGCTAACTCCAAGGGCCTCTCACTCACTCACCGCAGGCAGGTTGGTGGTCTTTCCATCTTCTACCGACTCCTCTCTGGCCTTGCCCCCCCAGCTCTCTCTGGGCTCTGTCCCGCAAATATTCCTACAGGTCGCACAAGATCTGCCTGCAACCCTCTTATGGTTAAACTGCCAAAATCAAGACTCTCTGCTCACCTTCACTCCTCTTTTCTCCCACCTCTGGAACAAACCCCCTCACTCTCTTCAATCCCACTCCACCCTCCAGGTCTTTAAAACAGCTGTTCACCACCATCTCTTATCTTCCCCCATCCAAAACCTTGATCTTTCTACCCCCGCTAATTTCACCCCAATTCCACTTTTTTGAAATACCAACTTCTGTCCTGGAAGTCCTTGGTGTTCTTGTGTTTTGTACTTCTCCCTCCCCCCCCCCCCCCTTCCCACGCCTCCTCCCCCCGGGCCCTCTCCCTTCCACGCATCTCCATGCTCTGGGATGTTGTGTTTGTGTGCTTCCCCATCTCTCCCCATCTTGTCTTCCGCTCCCTCTTTTTATATGTTTTGTTTGTCTGGTTGATTTGTTTGTGAGATAAATGTTAGCTCTTTACGAGCCTCGATTCAGTATACAAACAAAAATAAAAAATATTAAAAAAATTTATCGATTAATTATTTATTGATGAATAAATTAATTATTTAATTTTTGATTAATCATTTTAATTAATTTTCAAAAGGTTAGAGCTTCGGATGAAGCACTGGTGGTTTAGGTATGCTATTAGCCAATTCATTAAGAATATATTTTATGATCACTATTTATTGATTTTAAATATGCAATTAATCCATCAATTATGTCCATTACAACTCTCCCACCCAATACAGTCTCAATGAGCTGCACGGCGGTATTGCCAAAGGAGCCCCGGCAATGCTGTGGTGCGATCTAGAGGATGTTATTTATTTATTTGGGATGGGGCGGTGTACATTGAATGTATCTGTACTTGGCTTACTCATTCATTCACTTTATATTTGTCCCATCGTTGTTTCTTACCTTGCTCTTGAAGGACCCTTGCTCCGAAAAGGAAAAAAGAAAAAGAAAAAAAGGGTAACTTTTCACTCCAAACACTTCCATGGCACAATTATGCTCAGTTGTGTCGGATCATCTAATAGAAGTGGTTTATTGCCATAGAGTGCTGTTGTAATTATATCCAATAACACATTGTCGATCATTCTCTGATACGCCACCAACTTGCCAGGGTGGGGACCATAACTCCTCAGATGGTCGATGACTCACCGGAGTCGGGTTGAAGACTCGCCAGAGTGGGGCCGACGACTCAACATCATGATACCTTATGACTCACCTTGTGGTGCTTAATGACTCACCAGCTTGGACCGACGACTCACAGGCTTGAAGGCAACAACTCACAAGCTTAGAACCAATGACTCCCCGGTTTGGAGCCGATGACTTGGTGGTGACAACTGCATGGTGTCGACAACTCAGCAGAAAGTTGGTGAGGCCAGGACCATTAACATATATCTGTCTGGGGACTTTGCAGCTGAAGCAATGTCAATGTTTAATCGGAGTGGCTCACTTACAGGACGCCCTAACCCCCTCCTCCCCACTTGCGCTCCCCAAAATAAAATGGAGAGCATTTCAGTGTGTAAAGTTCATGGAGGAGCTTGCACATAAATCACATGTAGGACAAATATATTAGTACACATAAGTGCACTTTCACACGAATTGCAAGGACATTAGTTTCCAATCGACAAAAACATATGGTAAGTTAAGATTTGAATCTGAGGTCCCCACATCATGAGCCAGGAGTTCAGACGTGGGCCATTACAAGCCAAACCAAACAGGGATTTGTGTTAGTGGTCGTGTTCAGGTGAGCATTTACTAGTTAAATAATGCTAATGTAAGCTTGCTCGTCGCCAGCGGAACTGTTGCCACGAATCGCTCCAACTAAAAAAAATCATCATTTCAGCGATAAAAAAACATCAAGGTAAATGTTACTAGTCCTGGCAAGTTTATTCACCGCCATGTTAAAATATCCTTGTATCAGGTAACACCTCTAATAACGTTGAAGAAACACCTGCTTCCACCACAATGCAACAAACACAAAATGCAACAAGGTGATGATGAAGTAGCTTCTGGCTGCTCAGAATGTTGTCACTCAGTGTATCAACAATTTGTATCGGAAAATAAGAGGTAAACGACAGATTGAGATACTTTGATGATGACTTTGATGATGTAAACTACAGTCAGTGTATCATGAGAAATAGCCAATGTCTGTCGGACATTCTGACAGTTGATCTCCCAGTATTAGGTGGGCTGCTCAAAATGTTCTCGCTACAACATACTCAAAATAATCAAATAAATTCTAAAGACCCTTTTTTAATTAAATATAGGTTGGGTGGTGGAGGGGGGTAGGGTGGGAGGGAGTGTACGAACAATTATGAGAATGAATGGCCTATTACCTCCTATGTGAGCCTGGTGTTGACTTAGCGGTTAGGGTGCCGGCTTGGGATCCGAGGATCCTGGGTTCGAATCCCGGTCGATCGCTGAATTAACACCAGGGGGGTTGACTCTGCCTTCTGAGGTCGGCAAATTGAGCACCAGCTCACTGGTAATTCCCTGTGTGTCGCAAGAGGCGACTAACAGGCTTGGCGGCAGGAAGGGCATCCGGCCATAAAACATTTCTTCAAAAATGGGACCACGCTGCCCGAAAAAGTCCAAACCCTGCTCTGCGGGGAAAAATGGCCTCTAAAGGTGGTTCTTCTTCTTTCTCTACCTCCTCCCATGTCAGGATTTCCTTGCAATGGCTAATTACGTGGACTTACATCATTGTATGTTGAAAAATAAAAACATTTGCATTTTTTGGTTGAGTGTGAGTATTTCATTCTGATAACGTTTTGAATGCCAAACATACTCCAGCCTTAAGAAAAGTGTGTTTTATATTATGTCAACAAAATGCATCAAATGTTGTTATTTGTATCCAGCATGTAGCTGCTGGTTGCATCATTTCTGGAAGTGTGGCTGTGGCGCTGATGCAGTGCCCCCATTACTAGTAAGCTGGTACTTATTTTGCTGACTTCAGGAGGATGACAAGCTGAGGCAACCCACCTGGTGTTAGTTATTGTCCCCCGTCGCACCGCGGAGCGAAAGGGGGACTATGGTTTTCCCCTCCGTCCGTGTGTGCGTCCGTCCGTCCGTGCGTGCGGACGTGCGTGCGTGCATGCGTAAGCGAAGGACCGAATTCTAATTTGGTGTGTGGGTGCAACCCACGTCAAAATCAAAGATGGCCGCCGCCATGTATGTCTGACGCCATGTATGTCTGAACCTTGTGAGCGGAATATCTTGAAAAATGAGCGAAGTACCAACTTATATTCTGGTGTGTGGGTGTATCTTGGCATAAGGAAGAACGCCATTGAAAATTGGGTCGCCACGTCAAAATCCAAGATGTCCGCCGCCATGTATGTCTGAACATTGTGAGCGGAATATCTTGAAAAATAAGCAAAGTACCAACTTCTAATCTGGTGTGTGGGTGTATCTTGGCATAAGGAAGAACGCTATTGAAAATTGGGTCGCCACGTCAAAATCCAAGATGGCCGCCACCATATATATGTCTGAACCTTGTGAGCGAAATATCGTGAAAAATAAACGAAATACTAGTACCCGACTGCAAAGCCGCATTGAGCCGTCGAAGCCAAAGCCTCTTGCCACTGTTTTACCCATCACTATGGCATAAGTAGGTTAGGTAGTTGGGAGTAGGTAGGTGTAGTAGGTACTGTAGGGCAAAGGGGGGCATTAAGCTCCAGGGGACATTAGGCTCCTCTACATTGTAAATCCTGAAGGTAAATATAATGCATTTACAATGTAGTGGAGCCTAATGCCCCCTAGAGCTTAATGCCCCCCCTTTGCCCTACCTGGTAAGACTTGGTAAAAGAGAAGAGCAGACAGTCCTCCCCAATACCTACATACAATAAATGTCACAAGAAGCTTAAGCCAAAGGAAGTAACTATACGATGTGCAGGCTTAGGGCCTATTTTAAGAAATTTTAACTGGGCTTAACATACATTTTCACAGTATGTGTGTAGTCTTCTAACTTCAGTCGCTGCCAGGGCTGGTTCTCTCCAGGCACTGCGGCTTCCTCCACCAGAAGAAGTTAGCTTGCAGTAAGATCAGTGCCGACAGATCAAACGATAGCGCCGTTTCAACGGCAATGTGTGACTGTCGTTAATCAAACCGAGCTTTCTTTCTTTATGTAAACTGCTTATACCAGTAGGTGCAGGACAACATCATAAATCAGACAAACCTACTGAGCATGGGTGCATGGGATTGAAGCCTAGCTTAGACTTTTTAGGTCGACCACGAAAGAAGAGAAAAATTTCGAAAATGCCCCAGAGTCGCGACTGTTGTTGCGAAGGGTGCACTAACCAGAAGTTATGTAGTTCCGCGGGCGCCTATTGAACTTTTTGGCAATTTTTTATGCCTACTTCCGCATCCGCAAGATGGCGACCTCCATGGAGCGATTTGGTGCGTCAAAGCTTCGAAATTCTCAAAGGATCCAGCAAAATCTGGGTTTTCAACATAAGATTGTGAATGAAACAAAGACGGGTGAAACAAACTCCTATTAAACTTTTTCGCAATTGTTTATGCATACTTCCGCATCCGCAAGATGGCGGCTTCCATGGAGCGATTTGGTGCATCAAAGCTTCGAAATTCTCAAAGTATCCTGCAAAATCTGGCTTTTCAACATAAGATTGTGAATCAAAAAAAGACGGGTGAACCAAACTCCTATTGAACTTTTTCGCAATTTTTCATGCATACTTCCGCATCCGCCAGATGGCGGCCTCCATAGAGCAATTTGGTGCGTCAAAGCTTCGAAATTCTCAAAGGATCCTGCAAAATCTGGCTTTTCAACATAAGATTGTGAATCAAAAAAAGACGGGTGAAACAAACTCCTATTGAACTTTTTCGCAATTTTTCATGCATACTTCCGCATCCGCCAGATGGCGGCCTCCATAGAGCAATTTGGTGCGTCAAAGCTTCGAAATTCTCAAAGGATCCAGCAAAATCTGGCTTTTCAACAAAAGATTGTGAATCAAAAAAAGACGGGTGAACCAAACTCCTATTGAACTTTTTCGCAATTGTTTATGCCTACTTCCGCATCCGCAAGATGGCGGCCTCCATGGAGCGATTTGGTGCGTCAAAGCTTCGAAATTCTCAAAGGATCCTGCAAAATCTGGCTTTTCAACATAAGATTTTGAATCAAAAAAGACGGGTGAAACAAACTCCTATTGAACTTTTTCACAGATGTTAATGCATACTTCCTCATCCGCAAGATGGCGACCTCCATAGAGCGATTTGGTGCGTCAAAGCTTCGAAATTCTCAAAGGATCCAGCAAAATCTGGCTTTTCAACATAAGATTTTGAATAAAAAAAAGACGGGTGAAACAAACTCCGATTGAACTTTTTCGCAATTGTTTATGCATACTTCTGCATCCGCAAGATGGCGGCCTCCATGGAGCGATTTGGTGCGTCAAAGCTTCGAAATTCTCGAAGGATCCTGCAAAATCTAGCTTTTCAACAAAAGATTGTGAATCAAAAAAAGACGGGTGAACCAAACTCCTATTGAACTTTTTCGCAATTGTTTATGCCTACTTCCACATCCGCAAGATGGCGGCCTCCATGGAGCGATTTGGTGCGTCAAAGCTTCGAAATTCTTAAAGGATCCTGCAAAATCTGGCTTTTCAACATAAGATTTTGAATCAAAAAATACGGGTGAAACAAACTCCTATTGAACTTTTTCACAGATGTTAATGCATACTTCCTCATCCGCAAGATGGCGACCTCCATAGAGCGATTTGGTGCGTCAAAGCTTCGAAATTCTCAAAGGATCCAGCAAAATCTGGCTTTTCAACATAAGATTTTGAATCAAAAAAAGACGGGTGAAACAAACTCCGATTGAACTTTTTCGCAATTGTTTATGCATACTTCCGCATCCGCAAGATGGCGGCCTCCATGGAGCGATTTGGTGCGTCAAAGCTTCGAATTTCTCGAAGGATCCTGCAAAATCTAGCTTTTCAACATAATACGTATGCGTTCATTCACAACACCGGCTTCGCCAGCTACCAACTTCTAATCTGGTGTGTGGGTGTATCTACGCATAAGGGAGAACGCTATTGAAAATTGGGTCGCCACGTCAAAATCCAAGATTTCGTCTTGCGTCTTCCACTTTGTCAACTCACATCACTTCACCGACGGGGGACCTAGTCGTAACGCTTGTTTCAATGGAATGACAGGGGCTCAAACTCGGGACCCTAAGATCTCAAGCCAGCCACCTCTGAACCAATAGATCAAATACAAAGTCATTAATTTGGCAGTAAATCGTGAAGGATACTGTGGGGATCTTTAACATCAACCAATGACCTCCGACGTAATGACCTTCCGATGGATGGCTCATACATTGATGCATGAGAAACAGCACGGTGACAGTTCACAGCTATGTCAAGATTCAAACCCAGGATGGACAGCTCAATGTTGAGCTCACGTAGTTCAATGGAGTCCAGGCTATCCAGCCAGCCCAAATAACACACCCTGAAATTAAATTAATGACGACCACCAATGGACAAAAGGTGTTCACAGTCTTAAGTATTGTGGTTCATGTGCAGCCTGTGGCTACTGGTTGCATCGTTTTCTGGGGGCACAGATGCCACTGATGCAATGACCCCATTACCAGTCAGCTTGTACTCATTTTGCCGACATCGGAAGGAAGACAGGATGAATCAGCCCACCTGGTGTGAATTCAACAGCATGACAGGGGCTCAAACTCAGGCCTCTCAGATCTCTAACCAGCACCTTAACTGTTAAGCCAACACCAGGCTTGTTTTTTAAGAATTGAAAAAAAAAAATTTTGGTCTTTATATATTTATTTATTTTTGCACAGAGTGAATGAATACAGAACAATTAAAAAAGTTGTGAATTTTTCTTTTTTTAGGATACAAGATCGAGGCTCGTGTAAGAGCTAACATTAATCACAAAAAACAAAAACGGACACAGAACATAAAATAAAGGGAGTGGGAGACAAGATGGGGAGAGAGAGGGAAGCACACAAATGCAACATTTGAGAACAAGGACATCGGGAGATCTGTGGAAGGGAGAGGGCTTGGGGGGGAGGAGGCATGGGAAAGGGAAGGGGGGGGGCGAAGAAGAAGAAGGTGTATATTTGTAAATAATTTGTAAATTTGTAATAATTTGTAAACAGGCAATCTGAAACTAAAACGAAATTCAAGTTCATATTTACTGAGGTTATACTATTACCTCATTGGTGGATTTTTACCTCATTTACCACCTCATTGGTGGTTATACTATTACCTCGTTGGTTATACTATATTATTTGGTGGATTTTGGTGGAGCGAGCATCTCACTTATTGTCCCTCGTATCGGAGTAAAGATGCAAGGGTGACCAGATGGGCAGAAATAGCTTTCTTTGCGTCTACAGTTCTTGTATATCTTTGCAATGGCTTCTGATTCATTTCCCCCTGAGAAATAAAACAGAATGAGACAAAACAAGCAGAAAGATTAATGAGATTATAAAAAGTCACCCGACGGTATTTCACGTCCTTCGAAGACTTTTGGGTTGACCTGTTTGATGTTCTCATTGGAATCCAGGGCTCCCCAATTAACCTTTCCTCACCAAACTGTCTTACTTGACAGAATTAAATAAATACATAAATAAATAAAACAACAAAAAATTTTACCTTACGTTTTGTTTGTCTATCTCACTTTCTGTTGACCACATGTTCGACAAGGCCTGCGTCCTACAAACGTCTTCCTAAATTTTGCTCATGTTAAACCTGTCCCTTTAGACTACCTCAAAACCTTTCCCTTATTATTTTGTTCAAGCTCAAAACGACCTCAAACAAGTACAGATACACTCAATGTACACCATCCCCATCCCAAATAAATAAATAACATCCTCCAGCACGGCACATAGAGAGGGTATTGGGAGGGAGAGGTGTACAATTATAATCCACCATATACAGTGTATTCAGAAAGTATTCAGACCCCTTCCCTTTTTTTAACATTTTGTTATGTTGCAGCCTGATGCTGAAATCGTTTAAATTCATTTTTTCCCTCATCAATCTACACTCAATACCCCATAATGACAAAGAGAAAACAGGATTTTAGAAAGTTTTGCAAATTTATTAAAAAGAGAAAAAATGAAATATCACATTGACATAAGTATTCATACCCTTTGCTGTGACACTTGAAATTTAGCTCAGGTGCTTCCCATTTCTCTTGATCATCTTTGAGATGTTTCTACACCTTGATTGGAGTCCACCTGTGGTAAATTCAATTGATTGGACATGATTTGGAAAGGCACACACCTGTCTGTATAAGGTCTCACAGCTGACAATGCATATCAGAGCAAAAACCAGGCCAGGAGGTCGAAGGAACTGCCTGCAGAGCTCAGAGACAGGATTGTGTCGATGCACAGATCTGGGGAAGCCTACAAAAAAATCTCCGCTGCATTGAAGGTTCACAAGAGCACAGTGGCCTCCATAATTCTTAAACGGAAGAAGTTTGGAACAACCAGGACCCTTCCTAGAGCTGTCCGCCCGGCCAAACTGAGCAATCGGGGGAGAAGGGCCTTGGTAAGAGAGGTGACCAAGAACCCGATGGTCACTCTGGCTGAGCTCCAGAGATCCAGTGTGGAGATGGGAGAAACTTCCAGAAGGACAACCATCACTGCAACACTCCACCGATCTGGGCTTTATGGCAGAGTGGCCAGACTGAAGCCTCTCCTCAGTGAAAGACACATGAAACCCCGCTTGGAGTTTGCAAAAAAGCACCTAAAGGACTCTCAGACTGCGAGAAACAAGATTCTGTGGTCTGATGAAACCAAGATTGAACTGTTTGTCTTCCAGCAGCTGATCACCACGACCTCAGGTCACCACCCATCCATACTCAATATATAAGCCTGGTATTGGAATAACGGTTAATGTGGCTGGCTTACGTTGTTAGGGGCTTGAGTTTGGGCTCCTGTCGTACAGTTGAAACAACCCCAGGTGAGTTGACTCAACCTGTCATCCTTCCGAGGTCGGCAAAAGGAGTACCAGCTTGCTGGTAACAGGGGCACTGCACCAGCGGCATAGCCACGCTTACAAAAAAATGATGCAACCATGCAACGAAACAACAACTCAATGTATATTCTACCCCAAATGTCTCCATTTAGTCAGGTTCACTATGTTAACAAATATAATTTCGTTCAAAATTTTGGGATTAGCAAAACTATACATTTTTGGAATCTTCAGAGCATGGAGAATCCGAAAATCAATGTTGGCATTTGCACAGACACCTGCATGGCCGCCATTTTGGATTTTGAAAATGGCCGCCATAAAATACATATTTTGCGCGATCTCGGCTTCTAGTCAACCTAGAAACTTAATTAAATATGCTAATCCTATGTTTTCTGGGTCAAGGAATCCAATAAAGGCCTCAAAATAGTGCTCAGGATTATAGAAAAGCAACAAACAAAGGTAATTGAAAACCATTGTCTTTATATTTGTGATATAACTGTATTACATAATACATGATATTGCAAGTCCTTTGAAGTTATAGGTTGTTATAGGAAGTTATAGGTAGTATCAGATTGAACTATAAGTCCTATACACAGGATCTACGAGGTCTACACCGTTCAGGAATATGCTTTTACAGATCTTCATCACTGTCCTGAGTGTCATTTTCGCAAAGGTGTCTACGCAAATGTAAACATTAATTTTTGGATTCCTCATGCTCTGAATATTCCAAAAATGTATAGTTTTGCTAATCTACCAAAATTTTGAACGAAAAAACATAGTGAACCTGACTAATTCCCAAGCACCCCTTTTCCAGGTTATTGTGGTTTCCCCTTTTTCTCCCCACCCACTTTTCGTTTATTACTTGTCCGTTGGTTTGTTCCTTTTCCTTTTCATCCCCGCTTTTCCCCTTTTTCTTCCTTCTGTGTTTCCTTCAGCTTGTGTGCAGTTTGGTCACCCCATGTGTACTTCTCCCCCACCTCTTGAACTCATTCTCACTTCTCCTCTGCTGTTCATGTTTCCCCCTTTCCATTTTGGTCCTTTCTATTCTGTTCTAGGTCTTCCATGAGCCTCGATCATGTATACAAAAAACCCAGAAACATTTGCACAGAATCAGAGGCAGGATGATCGACAGGCTAAAGCAGTAATGCTGCAGATCCACCTCGACTGTGATGTTTATTCCTGGTCCTTTCATGTTGGTGGTACTTTTTTTTCTCCAATGCACGTAGGACAAATTGTTTTGGACCAGGGTCGTTCCTTGTCAAAACTAGAAACACCCTGAAGTAATTGCATGGAAGACCTTCCTTGAAAGCTGGGTAAATGAATGCAACATGACGATCCAATCGCGTAAACGTGGCAGTCTCAACCAAGGCCGAGAACGGGCTTTTAAAAGGCCCAGAAGCCTTGAAGATGGAGCTTTTAGTCCTTGAGCTTGCCAAACGAGCGGCATCCTCGGAAAAGTGCACTCCTCAAAATCGACCTATGGCAAGCTCTTGGTATGACCTCATAATTATGATACAGAAATAAAAAACACAGCATTGCACGGATAACACAGCACGTGCGTCAGGATTTCCAGTTGGCTCTCAGTTTATGACGGTCGATCGCAACATTCATTTGCCAGCCAAAGGATTGAAAGAATGTCCAGGGAGCCTCACCAAAGCTTACCGACAGCAATCCAAACTTAAGCAGGCAATCTGCCATTGCTGGTAATGTTTACTTACATCATGGCTGCCTTTGTCATGATGTGAGGATTGAAGCTGGAAATTTACTTAGTAAGGATTGATTCTGGAAACATGAGTTATTTGCACATTAACACGTCAGGGTGAGATGGATTGACCCTCTCCGCTCGAAGTTTGGTATTAACTGTTGAATGGATTGTAAAGAGGAAAGCGGATGAACTCCAGATGAGAATCAGATGGCTCCTTTCCAAGACGGGTTATGTAGACCAATATTTCACTGTATGGGAGGTTCGGTCCATATGGTGATGAACCGGATGACGAGGCTTGTTGAATTCCACCCATCAACAGAAAGACACTCAGATGGTGTTGGAGGTGGGCAGTTTGAAATGAAACCGATTGTCCCAGTGGTTTTACATACTGAACAGTATTATGTTGAGGGATCAAATGACATATCTGCAACATCTCGCACCATTTTAACGAATGCAGTTATAGAAACCAACAGAACAGCAGCACAGTATGAGTACATGTATGCAATGGTCAAGTATAGATTTGCAAAAGCTTAAATCAACAACCAGTTAATGACAACTCTTGGACTTAAGCTGCTATCAATGGGGGTATCCCCATGCTGACTCGCTCCGCCATTACACACACACAAACACATATTATATATATATATATATATATATATATATACATGCATACATACACATACATACACATACATACACACATACACGACACACAGACGTGGATACTTTGACACCTGGGGACCAGGGAGGGCTCTGTTCCAACTTCTGAAACCCGTATATGGAAATAACAACACACACACACACACACACACACACACACACACACACACACACACACACACACACACACACACACACACACACACACAGTAAACACAACCTACTTTTCTAACACCTGGATAAGCTCTCCAGTTAAAGCAAGAGGTAAAGTCAGAACAAGTAAAGTAAAGAGAGAAAATTTTAATTTTTGACAAAAGTTAACATGCCAATTGAGGGATGGGGCAGTGGGGGAGGGTGAGCGGTGGGAAAAGAAAAGGGAAGGCATTGTGGTTGTGAAGAAAAAAATGCAGAGGGAATTGGGAAAAGAAAATTAACTATGAAGGGGGAAAGGGGAAGGGAAGGCAAGGGAGATATTGGACATAAAAAGGAGACCCCAAGCCACATTCCCATCGCATCTGTCAATGAAGTGCAATCCATACCGATGCGATACCATGGAAGGTGAGCAGGCGAACCATCCCACCCCATAGTCCTAAATCTGACTATGACTATCATTTTGAACATATCAAGTTTCACCTTCTACGCAGCCAGGTTAATGGAGGATCAATCGCCGATGGACACTGTGGACCGATAGTTTGCAGACAGTCGGAATTATAATATATTTCTGATGATCGATGGAAATTAAAAGACGAATCGATTAGGTGGCTTGGTTATTATATTGAAAATAAACAAGTGACATTTTCTCTGCACGTTTCACTGATATCAGCGTTAACAGAACCATTTGACACAAAATTGGTCAGGCAGTGAGGACTTGGCAGCTGAATGCAGCAAAACATACAGCAACAAGAAAGAGCAATCAGATTGCAGACCCTCGCCAGGATGTTTTTTGTGCTTTTTAAGGCTTTTGTGTTTAAATAACTATGTCGGCCGAACCACGTGACCGATGATGTCATAATTTTTTTTTCTCCACCAATTTTTCCCCAGATGACGCTCAATAAATTTCATCTTGATCGGATGAAGTTTTGAACTTGTCGAATTATGACGTCATAATGGAGGAACCTATGACATCATTGACATACGTTATTCCCCATGGAGAGTTATTTACAATGAGCCATGTCTCAATTTTTTCTATGCAGCACTTTCGGAGATATAGATTTGCAAAGTTTTTCGGTTTTTCCAAGATGGCGCCCGTACCACGGGACATATGACGTCATAATTATCATTAAAAATTATATAGGGGGAGGTGCAACTATGGTGAAAATTTCCTGTCAATCAGACCAATGGTTGCAGACAAAATCATATTTATTCTGTGCAGACAAACAGACAGACAAACAGATACAAATGCAATACCCTCCCTCTCCTCTGGCGAGGGCAATAACTTTCCAGATACATTTAAGGGAGGTGGAGATGGGGGGGGGGGGGGGGGGGGACTT
>NC_136262.1:41901120-41936120 GCF_964187855.1 Myxine glutinosa | reverse complement strand
CCTGTTAATCCACCCCAAATCCACCACCTTCAACTTCCGTTTTCTTTCCTGAAATCCCCTGTAGTGTCCATCTTGTTTATCCTATGTACCCCACCCCAGCCCTCTCCCTTCCACAGATCTCCCAATGTCCCTGTTCCCTGCTGTTGTTGTGCTTCCCTCGCTCTCCCCCTCTTGTCTACCACTCACTTTATTATATGTTCTATGTGTTATGTGTTAGCTCTTACACGAGCCTTGAATAACTACAGAAAAAAAGAAGACCGTGTGTGGTTTTCCAAAGCCTCAGCCATTCTCTGTCTGCTTATGCGCTTTCCCACAATTAGTTCTTCTTCATTCTTCAGTCATCTATATTCTCTTGCTAACCATTAATGTTTGCTGTGTTTTTTATTCACCTCACATGATAAAGCATTTAGTCTAACTTGCCAATGATACAGTATGTACCAAAAATGTGTTGAGCTGCATCAGACACATGGGGGTAACAGGCGATTTGCTTGTAAACTAAGCAAAATTATCTGCATCATGGCTTGGAAAATTAGATTCTTCCAACGAAAGTCGCACAATTAAATGTCGTCTAATCTCATTGAATTCAAATTATGAATTTAAACTTTGATTCTGAGCTCTACTTACAATGTCTTACTGTTATAAAAGTACGACTGGGTACCGACATATTCTTTACAAGTTTAGCGTAAATATCGCACACACGTACTATGGGCAAGTCCACTCTGCATGGCATGGCTCAATCAATTTGGGCCTGGTTACAATCCCTAGGGTCTCTAAACCTAGTACCCGGAACTGTGATGGTCGAGAAATACTCGGTGAAGTATGCACTCTGATACATGACATTACACAATATTGTTTACAAGTTTGAACATGATATTACACAATATTATTTACAAGTTTGAACATGATATTATGCAATATTGTTTACAAGTTTGAACATGATATTACACAATATTGTTCACATGTTTAAACATGATATTACACAATATTGCTTACAAGTTTGAACATGATATTACACAATATTGTTTACAAGTTTGAACATGATAATACACAATATTATTTACAAGTTTGAACATGATATTATGCAATATTGTTTACAAGTTTGAACATGATATTACACAATATTGTTCACATGTTTAAACATGATATTACGAAATATTGTTTGCAAGTTTGAACATGATATTATGCAATATTGTTTACAAGTTTGAACATGATATTATGCAATATTATTTTTGCAAGTTTGAACATATTACGCAATATTATTTTTGCAAGTTTGAACATGATATTACACAATATTATTTTTGCAAGTTTGAACATGATATTATGCAATATTGTTTACAAGTTTGAACATGATATCACGCAATATTATTTACAAGTTTGAACATGATATTACGCAATATTATTTACAAGTTTGAACATGATATTACGCAATATTATTTACAAGTTTGAAAATGATATTCCGCAATATTATTTACAAGTTTGAACGTGACATGATGCAATATTATTCACAAGTTTTAACATGATATTACGCAATATTATTTTTGCAAGTTTGAACATGATATTACGCAATATTATTTACAAGTTTGAACATGATATTACGCAATATTATTTTTGAAAGTTTGAACATGATATTACACAATATTATTTTTGCAAGTTTGAACATGAATAATGAATGAATGAATGATCGTTTTAAGGCCATTTTCCCCGCTGGAGCGGGGGTTAGCCTTGCGGACCCCATGACAATCGTGGTTCCCTGTTTGAGGCAATGTTTTTTTTATGGCCGGTTGCCCTTCCTGACGCCAATAAAAGAAATCGCAAGGGTCAACCAACCCGGAGTGCAATGGGTCAGCCTCGCCCTGAGAACACCGCCTTCTTGATCACGGTATTTCTCCTGTCAGGTAAGTATTATTACATGATATTACACAATATTATTTACAAGTTTGAACATGATATTACACAATGTTATTTTTCCAAGTTTGAACATGATATTACGCAATATTTTTTTTTGCAAGTTTGAACATGATATTACGCAATATTATTTTTGCAAGTTTGAACATGACATTATGCAATATTGTTTACAAGTTTGAACATGATATTATGCAATATTATTTACAAGTTTGAACATGATATTACACAATATTATTTTTGCAAGTTTGAACATGATATTATGCAATATTGTTTACAAGTTTGAACATGATATTACGCAATATTATTTACAAGTTTGAACATGATATTACACAATATTATTTTTGCAAGTTTGAACATGATATTATGCAATATTGTTTACAAGATTGAACATGATATTACACAATATTGTTCACCAGTTTGAATATGATAATACGCAATATTATTTTTGCAAGTTTGAACATGATATTACGAAATATTGTTTGCAAGTTTGACCATGATATTATGCAATATTGTTCACAGGTTTGAACATGATATTATGCAATATTATTTGCAGGTTTAAAAATGATATTACACAATATTGTTTGCAAGTTTGAACATGATATTACGCAATATTGTTCACATGTTTAAACATGATATTACGAAATATTGTTTGAAAGTTTGAACATGATATTACGAAATATTGTTCACAAGTTTGAACATGATATTATGCAATATTATTTGCAGGTTTAAACATGATATTACACAATATTATTTGCAAGTTTGAACATGATATTTCGCAATATTGTTTACAAGTTTGAACAGGATATTACGCAATATTGCTTGCAAGTTTAAACATGATATTACGCAATATTGTTTACAAGTTTGAACATGATATTACGCAATATTGTTTACAAGTTTGATCATGATATTATGCAATATTGTTTACAAGTTTGAACAGGATATTATGCAATATTGTTTACAAGTTTGAACAGGATATTATGCAATATTGTTTACAAGTTTGAACATGATATTACGCAATATTGTTTACAAGTTTGATCATGATATTATGCAATATTGTTTAAAAGTTTGAACAGGATATTATGCAATATTGTTTACAAGTTTGAACATGATATTACGCAATATTGTTTACAAGTTTGAACATGATATTACGCAATATTGTTTCAAGTTTGATCATGATATTACACAATATTGTTTTCAACTTTGAATATGATATTACGGAATGTTGTTTACAAGTACTACTATCAGTATCAGCAATCGTCACAGGCTCTGCACCAATCCTAAACATCATCCCTTAAGTTCTCCCAATGGAACCTCCAACAGACCTGAGATGTTGTCTTTGTCCTGCCCAAATGTCTACCAGGGTGGGTATCATGCACCTGTTGTAAAAATGTGGTCTTTAATTTGGTGGGGACTATCACCAGCCAAGAGGCTCTTCCAGGGGAAATGTCCGCCAATTTGTGATACATTGTTATCTTTTAATTCCAGGGCCTTCCACTGAGCCTAGTATGCCTGTTTGCGCCACGAGAGGAGCAACTTTCTCGATGTCAACTTTCTTTGAGATCGCAACTTTCAACAAGCTATGTTTCTCACTTTCCCTCACCCAAATGGGAACCAGTCCCAGCAAGAGATCCTCATGCTGGGCCGACGGGCCGTGCTCCAATCCAACGAGCCGTATTCCTCCTCCGTGGTTAGTGGCAAGGTTGGTTTTACCACTAACGCTGCGCAGACAAGGATATTATGGGTGTTGTCTGCCAATTGGTTCCTGTCATGTCATGAGCAGCATTTTTAGTCCGTGATATGACTCGGCCAACGTTTGAACCACCGACCTCCCAGATTGAAATAAAATGATTTACTATTACACCACCCAGTCCAGTAAAAACTTAGTGTTTTCCATATTATGAGAACTAGAATACAAGACCTGTTGCTTTGCTCACAGGAATGTCCATCTTTGTGTAATTGCTAAAAATATAAAAACAGATTTTGTTAATCGGGAAAAAATAAAATGAGGTGGTGTATAGACATTGGCCTAGCTATATACTCAGGGAGCGAGGAGATTGTTAATATGATATTCATCACAGCCTTTTTAGATGCTGAATAGTGAATAATATAGACAACTCACCAAGAGGATGATCAAAATAAAAACAAGTTCACATTCTCCCCCTCTTTTCTCTCTTTTGATCAAACTGTCTGGGGTATGCATTATGTATGTATATTGTATATATGTATGTATATTAGGCACGCGCCATGACAGGAAACAAACTCCGAGGTCTCCTCATCTCTGCCTTTGTGTAATTGCTATAAAAAAATGAGGCTTTCTGTTTCCTCGGTATAACTATGATGGCTAATCTATGCAGCAAGACCAAAAAAGGATTCCTGGGAGATCCTGCCCTCCGTGCAGGGATAACCGGCGTCACAAGTTAGCATTTACAGTTTCGACACGTGTGCCCATACACCCATTATTTTACCCATAATTTTTTTTCCCCCATCACAAGTCTTTCCGAGAGTTTCCTTAATCTGCTGTACTTGGATTTATTGAAATCCGTTAATCCGTTCTCAAGTTATAACAAAACAAACAAACAGACAGACAGACACAGCTCCTTTTATAATTATCGATACTAGTGGGGTCACCCGTGGGAATCCCAAGGGCATGGAGGTGTATCGTTGCGATCGGTGCAGCCGTTTTTGCGGTATTCGGGACAATAATGTCAGGCAGGAGTCCAAACCTGAAAATGCTGGAGATCAAAGCTGAAATTGGAAAAACAATATAGCCTATTTTACTCCAAGGGGTCCCAGGATTACCCACCCAAAATATCGTTGCGATCGGTTCAGCCGTTTTTGCGGTACCTGGGAACAGACGGACGGACGGATGGACATTTGGTGAATTATAGAAAGATGGAGAACACAAATTAATAAAATTAACATTTGTTTTTTTAGCTGTTGTTTTCGTCAAGTTTCGTTTGAATACAAGGAGGACATAGGCGAGCTTTACATTTTGAGATGCTTTGTAGTACATCTTTCTTTGGTTACACCTTAAAATACTTTTCAGACTTAATATCTTGCTGCTCCTTTACACAATCGCTCGTTTTTCTGGATCGGCTGGCTCAGCAACCTGCTTGTAAAGCCATCTGGGAAGTACGCATTGGTGATTTTTTTATTTCCACTTATGATGGTGAAATATAGAGTTACAAAGGTCCGACCTTGTTTCAAACACAGTAAGGTTCATGTTAAAATTCTTCGATCGTGGGTGACATGATAAGGTAAATAGCCTGAGCATCAGCGGTCCCTGCTTCCATATAACACTTTTCGAAATCCTGTTAGTTGCCTCTGACCTTTCCTTATTCCATCAATCCATGCAGTTGTGGCATTGGTTACATCTCAGAGCAATGCGCAAATGACAATCCTAGTCCATTCTTTCAAACTCGGTGGAGACATTAAAACCGAGCAGCAATTTTTTCCCCCTCACCACTATTTTTCACCATTTGTAACCAGTTCCAGATGAGCTGTTTTGGCACTGGCCACACAAGCCCATTCCTGGAAACTTCCAGATCAAATTGTTGTGGCGACCTCCCTGTGCTGCACGGCACAGATGGACGCATCTCCACTCTGACTGTGGCTTTTACACGGTGTTGACAGCCAAGTGGATTAAAGAGCTGTTGAGGTTATAAGTACCGCAAAGTGGTGCATCTCCGAATGGAGCCTGGCTGTTGATCCAGATGATCATTAAATCGGTCATTCAGTTCACCGGGTCAGTCAACTGGTTTCGATATAATATATTGGACATACTTATTGATGCAAGTGCGTCATAGGGAGTATGTGGTTGTTTGGATTTTGTTTTGTCTCACATTGTTGTGCCAAAGAGAAATACAAGCTGAAGGAATTACTCCGGCCTCTATCATTCTGAACTTACTCAATCAACTTCACACGCAAGTAACTCGATTGTTGTAAAGGTATGCAAAGCAGTGATTAGAAACTTTGCAAAAAATAATTCTTATGCAATTACATTGCCTTCAGAAAGTATTAAACCCCCTTGACTTCATCACATTTTGTTGTGTTACAGCCTAAATTTAATATGGATTACATTGAGATGTTTTGTCACTGATCTACACATAATACCCCATGATGTCAAAGTGGAATTGTTTTTTCAGAAACGTTTGCAAAATAATTAAAAATGAAAAGCTGAAATTTCTCGAGTTAATAAGTATTCAACCCCTTTGCTATGACACTTCAGATTGAGCTCTGGTGCATCCAATTTCCTTTGATCATCCTTGAGATATCTCTACAACTTGATTGGAATTCTCCTGTGGCCAATTCAATTGATTGGACATGATTTAGAAAGAAACACACCTTTTATATAAGGTCCCACAGTTGACGGGGAATGTCGGTGCAGAACTCTACCATGAAATCCAATTAACTATCCGTAGAACGTTGAGATAGAATTGTAAGTCGGCATAGGTCTGAGGAAGGCTATAAAACAATTTGTAGAGTTTTGAAAGACCTAAGAGCACAGTGGGATCCACCATTAGGAAATGAAAAGAATATTGAAATACCCAAACTCTTCGAAGAGCTGGCCGTCTAATCAAACTGAGCAACCGAGAAAAAAGGACTTTGGTCAGGGAGGTGACATGAATGACACAATGACCACTCTGACAGAACGACAAAATTGAACGCTTTGGCCTGAATGCAAAGCGCTACGTCTGGCGGAAACAGAGCACAATTCATCACCCATCCATCACCATCCCTACCGTGAAGCATGGTGGTGGCACCATCATGCTATGAGGATGCTTTTCAGTAGCAGGGACTGGAAGACTTGTAAGTATAGAGGGAATATTGAATGAAGCCAAATACAGGCAAATCCCTGAGGAGAACCTGCTTCAGAGAGCAGAAGACCTTCGACTGCGGCCAAGATTTACGTTCCAACAGGACAATGACCCCAAGCATACAGCCAAATCAACACTGGAATGGCTTCAGAGCAAGAACGTGAAAGTGCACGAAAGTGAACCCAGAAATGCATCCCATTAAGAATCTGTGGAAAGACTGGAAGATTACTGTTCACAGAAGTTCCCCATCCAAATTGACAGAGCTTGAGCAAATCTGCAAGGAAGAATGGGAGAAGAACCACCTTTCGGACATACCCAAGAAGACTCGAAGCTGTAATCACTGCCAAAGGCACTTCTACAAAGTATTAAACTCAGGGGGTTGAATACCGCCTGTAACACAAAAAATGTGAAAAAGTCAAGGGGTGTGAATACTTTCTGAAGGCACTGTACATTTTTGAAATTTAATGTTGCTTCATTTATATTTCTCGTTGATGTCTCGGTTGCAATGTTAAAAGCTGTAATGTTGATACAACAGAGCCTTAGTAAGCTGAATGGCCGTTTTCCACATCTCATTCTGCTTCTCTTAATCGTAATCGTGATTTAAACAAATAAAATATGCAAAGCAAATTGTATGCATCGGTGCTTGTGACTATCTATGCAACAATCCGCACTGAGTGAATGTGTGCGAGAGAGAGAGGGGGAGAGAGAGAGGGGGAGAGAGAGAGGGAGAGAGAGAGAGAGAGAGGGAGAAAGAGAGGAAGAGAGAGAGAGGGAGAGAGAGAGGGAGAGAGAGAGGGAGAGAGAGAGGGAGAGAGGGGGGGAGAGAGAGGGGGAGAGAGAGAGAGAGAGAGGGAGAGAGAGAGAGGGAGAGAGAGAGAGAGAGAGGGAGAGGGAGAGAGAGGGAGAGGGAGAGAGAGAGAGAGAGAGAGAGAGAGAGAGAGAGAGAGAGACTTTGACTTTTAAGCTCTTTTTATTATAAAAGTATAAAACAAGAGTACCTCCAAAAGCAATTCATCCAGGAAAATCAGTAAAATCATAGCAATCCCGGAAGGAAAAAACAATCGGTGCACTGCAAACCAAGCGACAGAAAAGGTGCAAATACCAAAAAAAACACACGAGGAGAAAATCTAGGCATAATTTCTAAACTAGGCATAATTATATATGTACAAATTTACAATCGCATCTGCAACCCTGAGGAGAGACTTAAGAAAGAAAGAGTAGGTCAAGACGGGGGGGGGGGGGGGGGGGGGGGAAACGCCGGCAAGGAGAAGCATGGAACAGTGTATAAGAAACACCCGCACTGTATTATACAGAAATTAACAATTTGTTATCTTGGACCTCACAAATCCCTCCAACACACCAGGTCGCAACAAAATTTGCAAGGTCGTTTGCAGTTTGGACACAGCCAAATTCAAGCTTGAGCCTTGCTGACACCAATGAACTAAAAAACACCATAATACTGCATTCCTGCATGGGTCTGCCGCCCAGCTTCGCCTTCCGCGACAGGTATACGGCCAGTTTAGCAGTAGCGGTTAGGAACCCGAATACAATAGATGTGGTTCCCTTTTTGGGAGGAAAGCCAAAGATGTAAGCTTTCAAAGAAAAGGTAACCTGCAATCTATGGGAAATAAAATTTAACCAATGAAACAAAGGAGAAAGTCTTTCACAATTAATGAAAGCATGAAACAAATCTTCCCTCACCGGACAAAAGGGGCAACAGCCGGAAATGGGGGGGAAAAAACGAATGACAGCATTGGAAGGAACAATCCAGTGCGCCAAACGCCACTGAAGGTCACCTGTTCTTTTAGAAATAAGTCCAGCATACACTGTATCCCATAAAGGCTCAGAGGGGGGACCGGGAGGCAAGAGTCCTTTCCACCGGGTAACCACAGCTAGAGGTGGGTCCCCAAGAAGAAGTTTCACACAAGACCTATAAATACTCTTGCTGCTCATAACATGGAAGGGGGGGTGACCCTGCGCTCATGGGGGGCAGCTCGTTTGGGGTAAAAGCAACACCTAATTTTGGGACTGTGGGCTCAACCTCTGCGTCCTGCGTCCAATGTAGGCCTAGCTGGTGGCCCCTTCGGATCACCGCCCTTAGTATGTTCCCGATTTGCCTCCTGGACCGAACACCTGTTAGGTCCGCCAGCTCGTTCACAGGCTTCCATCCCTGTCCAGAGTCGTGCCGGAGATGACACACTTTCAGGATGTTGGCCACTATAAAATGCTGGCAGAAGTCGCGACTCCTCGGGATATCGGGGAAAAGTGGGTTGAAAAATAAAGGCTCGTGTGCATACATGTTAGTGCCATACGAGTCTGTTTGGCGACTTATCGAAACGCCCTGCCAGGCATTCAAGAGGCTCTGATAAAAGACTGGGAGCAGAGATGTATCGACGTGTTGAAGGTTGGTCAGGAAAAGTTCCTGTCCGTATCCGAGCCTCCCAGCTCGTTGAAGAATGGAGCAGGCTAAGGGCTTTCCTGGTAGGTGTTCTGCATAAAGCACGCGTTGGATGGAGCGAAGCCGGAAGGCCAACAGGCAGCATTTCACATCGACTAGGCCATGACCACCCTCGGCCAAGGGACAACATATGGCGCTGGGTCGAAGCCAGTGGTAGCCTCCCCAAAAAAAATCCACCAGTTTCCTCTGGATAGCTTGGAGCAAAACCTCCGGTGGTTGCAGGCAGATGAACCGGTGCCACAAAAGGGTAGTGACGAGGTTGTTGACAACCAGCGCGCGACCCTTATAGGAAAGGTGGGGTAGAGCTCTTTTCCATCGGCTCAAACGCCCATCTACCTGGTCAATGATCCTGTCCCAATTGTTCTGGGCATACTGAGGAGGACCGAGGAAGACGCCCAAATACTTGATGCCATCGTTTGCCCACACTAGCTCTGCAGGAAGGGGAGGTGGTGGTAATAACGGTGGCATAGGTAAGTCATTTTTTGGAAAGGGTATCCACAGAGCCTTGCTTTTCCCCCAATTACACCTTAATGATGAGGCAAGGTTGAAGTCCGACAAACACTTTGCCATGGCGTCACTGTCGCATTTTCTTTTTATAATGACACAAAGGTCGTCGGCATAAGCTGACAGGGTCAAAGGTGGGTGTCCTGGAGAAAGGACAAGTCCAGGGATATCCTTTCTGAGGGCGATTAAGAGGGGCTCCAAGGCGAGGGCAAATAATAGACCTGAAAGTGGACAACCTTGCCTTACCCCTCTCTGAACCTTTATGGGTGGGCAAAATTCGTTGTTAACTTTGATCAAGCTGGAGATGTTTGCATATAACAAAGCTATGTAGGCTCTAAAATTAGTGCCAAGCCCGCAAGCTTGTAACACATGACACAAAAACTCATGATCAATGCTATCAAAGGCCTTTGCAAGGTCAAGAAACACCAATCCAAAATCCTCTTTGACACATTTACCAGTTAACAAATCTCTGACTAGGAATATGTTGTCATAGGTGGATCTGCCAGGGATGCCGCAACTTTGATCAGGTGACACCAGGTCCCCAATAACTGTCTTCAACCGGTTCGCAAGGACCTTGGAAAACAGTTTGTAATCCGTGCACAACAAAGAGATCGGACACCAGTTTGACAGGTGTCGGAGATCGCCAGTCTTGGGTAGCAGGCAGAGTACTGCTCTTCTAAAACTGAGCGGTAATTCTCTGGATAAAAGAGATGCATCCAGAACATTGAGCAGCTCTGGGCCCAAAATGTCCCAGAATGCCGAAAGAAATTCAGCCGGTAGGCCATCGATGCCAGGGGCTTTTCCCGACTCCATCTCAGCGAGTGCACCGGTTAGCTCTGGAAGGGTAATTGGAGCATCCAGTTCCAGACGTTGGGCCTCAGCCACAGAAGGAAGATGAGAGGTCAAAACATTCAGCATTTCGTGAGAAACTGTTTTGGCCTTGAAAAGTTCAGAAAAGAAATCGATTACATTTAATCTTATATCACTCGGATTTGTTAGGATGTTCCCCCCTGGGTCCAAAACCGAAGATATAAGTCGTGCTGGTTTCTCTACAGTTTCTAGGTGAAAGAAAGCCTTAGTTGGGGTATCTGAAACCTTTATATTTTGTATTCTTAGCCGAACTAGTGTGCCCGCTGCTTTTTCATGGATCAAATCCCTTAATTGGGCCTTCTTCTCGAGTAGCAACCGATAGTTCACTGGGTTGCTCTCATTGGCCAACTTGCTCTCTAACCTTAAGATGTCTGCTTCCAAGCAAGCCATCGTGATATGTTTTACATTGGTACAGTGCGAATTAAATTGTTGACAAAATACTCGAATTTGGGCCTTTAGGTTATCCCACCAGAGACTAATTGAGGAGAAAGAAGATTTTTTAGTACTCATTTCAGCCCAGAAATCACGAAAGGAGTCTGTAAATAAACTATCTTCTAAAAGTTTAACGTTAAACTTCCAGTAACTATTTCTGCATGTGGGTCGAGGAAAAGAAAGATCTAAGGTTACCATATGGTGGTCTGAAAACAATGACGGAAAACAACCTGAAGAGGCCGCGACGTTCCTAAAGGGTACATTAATGTACCAGCGGTCGAGTCTTGCCGAAGACACCCGGCCATTGGCGCATCGACACCAGGTAAACTGGACTATGTTGGGGTGATGCAATCGCCAAACATCCAGTAGACCGGCCGTCTTAAAGAAACGGGATAGGTCCGCATGGGACTCGGGGTGGGGTTCTGCAGAGTTTCTATCCTTCGAAGGGTCAAAGGTGCAATTAAAGTCACCACCAATGCACACACATTGGTCGAGATCAACTGATTTCAGGTGGTTTACCATGGAGGTGAAGAAGGCCTTTCGGTCCCTGCTCTCACTAGGTGCGTACACATTGAAAATGGTACAGCGGAAGTTTTGATGTGCAAGCTGAAGGGAAATAAGCCGGCCTTTTATGACTTCCTGAAAATGACAAGACTCAAAAGCTAGACCTGGCTTTAGAAAAAACCCAACCCCAGCAGATGAGGCTGACAGATTGCTAAAATAGCATTGCCCTTTGAAAGTTTGGCACCAGTCATGTTCCACGTTAGGTGTGATGTGGGTCTCTTGTAGTAAAAGAACATTTGCCTTTTTACGGTCAAACAAGTTTTTGACTTGGGCCTGACGGAGGTGACTTGCACCCCCACCATTCATGTTTAAGGTCGCAAAGGAAATGTTTTTCATTCCGTGGTAATGAAATCGCCCTGTGCTTGGGAACACTCTGCACCTGCTCGGGTAACAAACTTTCTTAACCTGTGGAATTGAGATTTCGTCAGGTCAAAATCCTCACGCGCTTTGATTATTGACTTTGCGGTGCACATGAATGCAGCCAAGTCAGGGAAATAGTCCTTAATGACAATGTTGCGGTGACGATACGTTTCGTTAAGGAAGGTAAGAATGAGTTGAGGGGATACCTGCGAGTGACCTGTCATCGCTTGTGACAGCGCGGTTGCCTCAATGTCATCTTCGGACTCAGACACGTCAGATAACATGTCGTCAGGATCTGGGGTATTACCCGCTGCCCCCGCGGTCTTGTCTGGAGGCACCTTCACAAGTTTCCCAAGGTGTTCCCGAGAGCACTCGTTAACACTTTGGTGGATATTTGTATCTGGGGTCGGAGCTTGGGTTTGAGATCCCAGCAAACTCAGATTTACCGGCCCCGTTTGTACAGTGGGAACGTTTATTGAATCCTTAGTCTGCTCGGTATTTAAAGGGGGGACAAGCGGAAAAACATTTCCCAGCTCGGAAATGGTAATACTTTCACTGGAGGTTTCGCACTCGGAAACTTCCAGGTGAGGTACAAATTTTATTTTTCGGCTCATTTACATAATGAGACTCACTGGTGTCATTGACAACGGTATTCATGTACTCAGTTAGTGAGGGAATGTCAGAGGGACACTCGGACACATGTGCACCGGGAATGGTGCCGCCCATGACCGCCTTCTTTGCAGCACCAGCGAAAATGCTTGGCGCTGGTGCTCTTCGCTTTTTAGCATACACTATGGATTCTTCGTTCATGGGTTCGGGAAAGGGGGCAATGCTAGTTGTGTCAGTCACATCAGTGGGTGTCATCACATTGGAATCGGAAAGCACCGGTGTGACAGACGACTCAGTCGGGGTGTCAGAAGGTACGGTCGGGGTGTCAGAAGGTACGGTCGGGGTGTCAGAAGGTACGGTCGGGGTGTCAGAAGGTATGGTCGGGGTGTCAGAAAGTACGGTCGGGGTGTCAGAAGGTACGGTCGGGGTGTCAGAAGGTACGGTCGGGGGGTCAAAGGGTACGGTCGGGGTGTCAGAAAGTACGGTCGGGGTGTCAGAAGGTACGGTCGGGGTGTCAGAAGGTACGGTCGGGGTGTCAGAAGGTACGGTCGGGGCGTCCGAAGGTGCGGTCGGGGTGTCAGAGGGTACGGTCCGGGTGACGGAAGGTACGGTAGGGGTGACAGGAGATACGGTCCGGGTGACGGACGGTACGGTAGGGGTAACAGGAGATACGGTCCGGGTGTCAGCGAGCATGGTCGGGGTGTCAGAAGGCGCGGTGGAGGGATTGGCCTTTTTACAAACCCTTTCGTTATGTCCCGGTTCACCACACTTCGGACAAGAGGCCCTAGGACAGAATCTTTTAACGTGTCCGAATTCTCCACAATTAAAGCAAGTTAAGGAGGCTGAGGAAGCATACATGTGGTATTCCCGATCATCCAACGATATTTTAAAGGATATATTTAAACCTGTATCAGCTCCGCGATCCGGGAGAATCATGTACACCTGCCTCCTAAAGCTCATTACGTGTTTAACACGATCGCTGCGACACCCGAGCGGAATCATTGAGATTCGGGAAACAATTTTACCATAACGAGACAGAACGGATAGGAGTTTCTCGCCTGGCATAAACGGTGGAACGTTGGATATTGTTATCTTGGTAGCTGGCGTATCCATAGGGGATAACGTAATATAATGACCCCCTTTTATGGTTAGACCGGTACTAACGACGTCATGAACGAGTTTTTCTTCTGACACGAAGACAACAAATTTCTGGTTCATTCGTGATGCCGCACGAACATTACCGTCTCCTATGATGGATCCCACGGCAAGGATAATGTCCTCAGCCGGAGCTCCTTCAGGCGGAACACATGCGAATGCATGCTTACGCGTTAAATTTTCGAACGCCTCGTAACGAGAGCGTGTATTCGCCATACCAGCGAAATCCCCCCCCCCCCTTGTCCGAAACGGACAAGAAGGTATCAAACCTAAATAATCGAACTAAAGTAAATAATAAACGTGCATTATAAGCACAAAAATGGCTTACAAAGCGTCGTCAAAGCCAGTAGGCCGCACCCAAAATGGGCTCGCTCTCAATCCTCTCTCTCTCTCGAAGACAAGGGTGCAGAACGGATGAAAACAAATGCCGAAGCACACAGGATGGAAAAGGAGAGGGAGGGGGGCAGGGGAGGGCAGGAGAGGGGGGAAAACTCACAACGGACTCACCAAAACACCGAGCAGTTGCTCACAGCCGCCATGACGCTACACCCAACGCACCGACAGCCGATAGGTGGCGACAGAGAGAGAGAGAGAGGGAGAGAGAGGGTGAGAGGGAGAGAGAGGGTGAGAGAGAGGGAGAGAGAGAGAGAGAGAAGGAGAGAGAAGGAGAGAGAGAGAAGGAGAGAGAGAGAGAAGGAGAGAGAGAGAGAGAGAGAGAGAGAAGGAGAGAGAGAGAGAGAGAGAGAAGGAGAGAGAGACAGAGAGAATTTGAATTTGCAACACCATTTATTTCACACAAAAAAAATACACCAGGTCAAGTTACATTTTTACAGGAGAGAAAAATAAAAATAAAAACAACAGTTCTTAATGTTAAAACGAAAAAAGTACAAATCCGATTCATTTACAACACATAATGCTTCATTATTACACCATTTGCACTCAAAGAGTTTGACATTTTCATTCGGAGAGAGAGAGAGAGAGAGAGAGAGAGAGAGAGAGAGAGAGAGAGAGAGAATGAGAATGGATACCATTTATTTCCACAAAATGCACTAGGATGTCAACCTATACCGCAAGGGTATTGACAAGCAGGGGCAGAGAAAAAAAAGGTACAACAACACCGAAGCATCACACTCTTGATGCAATTCTTAAAACATCATGACGAGTTTCGAGTCCTGAACCACACACAAGGCCTCGTGAGTGCACCATTTCCATTCAAAAAAATCAATATTCCCGTTACTCATATGGTGATCAAATTCCAGCCTTAATCTTGCTGACACCAGCCCTTTAAATATTGGAATGACGTCATCACCATAACATTTATCAGTCTTAATTTTCCTTGACTTATAAATTGCATATTTTGCAATGGCAATCAGGAAATTCATCAAGGCACCAGCATTTTTACAAGAGGAGGTAAAGGGTACACCAAAAATAAACATATGCAAGGTAAAGGTGAAGGATAATTTATAAGAAAGGTGTGCAATCACAGAAAGTAGAGGTGCTAACCTCCTGCACTGGACATATGCATGAAAAAGATCCTCCTCCTGTTCGCAGAAGGGACAATTTACAGGCACCGAGGCATTAAGATGGTGGATAAAAGTGTTTGAGGGGAGAGCCCAATGTGTTAGCCTCCATTGGATATCCGCTAAGAACCCATAGATGGGTGGAACAAACATATTATGCCACAGTGGAGTAGAGGGAAACCCCGGCCCTAACCGTTCTGACCACAGGCCACACGCATCGCTCCAGACAGGGATGAGACTTCTTTCCCCCTCACGAGTTTAAGGACACCAGCCTTAGTTACTAAGTGAAAGGGGGAGGGAAACCCATCATCATTGGACTGGACAGAGGGCAGCACCTTGATTTCGGGGAAAGATAGTCGAAGATCTTCGACAATTCCGGCACCTTCCCAGCCAATGTTTAGCTGCCTGAATTTTTTTACGACTACCTGTTTGATTTGTTGAACAACTCGAACAGATGCTACACAAACACCTGTCGCCACCACCCCAGCAGACCTCCACTTGGTTCCAGATGCATCCCTTAGATCACTCACTTTGCTTACGCCTCCTTTAATGAATTTTTGAATTAAAGCATGGCTACGAGGAATACATGGGAAAAAGCTGTTATAGAACAGAGGCTCTTGGAGGAAATTACGACAATTATATGCCTCAAGACAACGTTTAACCTCAAGGCCTTTCCATGCATCCAGCAAACTCCGATAAAAAGCGGGAAGTGAAGCACTGCTGACACAATCAAGGTCCACCAAGAGAAGGTGCCGATCATAGTTCATTCCACCAGCCTGTTGTAATAGAAAATGTGCAAATGGGCGCCAGGGCAGCTCCTCCGCATACAGTAGTCTCTGCACAGACTGCAGGCGAAAGGCCATAAGCCGCCCAGAGACATCAATGACTCCTTGGCCCCCCTCCTTCCGAGGGTGGTACAGTATACTGGGCCGCAGCCAGTGGTAGCCGCTCCAAAAAAAGTCTATCAACTTCCTCTGGATGGCAGGGATCAGCTCCTTGGGTGGCTGCAGGGTAATGACTTTATGCCACAATCTCGCTGCAATCAGGTTGTTGATAACAAGAGCGCGGCCTCTGTATGAAAGAGACCGCAGTAGTCCTTTCCATGATTTTAAACGATATGTGATTTGTTCCACACCTCCTTCCCAATTCCTCATTTCCATTTCATGGTTTCCAAGATAAACTCCAAGATATTTGACCCCGTCTGTTTTCCATACCAGATTTTGTGGGAGTGATGGTGGTGATATGACTGAGGGGTTACCTGAACTACACCACAAGGCTACACTTTTACTCCAGTTTACTTCACCAGAAGAGGCTGCAGAGAAGTCTTTTAAGCACTGCTGTACTGCAGCTACACTGCCCGGGCCTTTAAGTAAAACACAAACATCATCAGCATAAGCTGTTACGACAAATTTTAACCCCTCTACCCCCATATCCTGAGGCAATCGTTTCCTGAAGGATGCCAAAAGTGGTTCAAGGGCAATTGTGTACAACAGTCCCGAGAGAGGACATCCTTGGCGGATACCCCGTCGAAAGGGAAAGGGGGAGCATAAGTTATTATTTACTTTCAACATACAGAAAGTGTTTGTATATAACAGTTTAACATATGCTGTGAAGGTTTCACCAAAACCCATCCCCTTAAGAACCGAAAACAAGTATGCATGATCAACACGATCAAAAGCCTTTGTTTGATCCAGAAACAATAACCCAAAACTGGCAGGCACATACTCTTTACAGGAAATAATATCTCTTACCAGAAACAGGTTATCATGCATGGACCGTCCAGGAACACAGTAGGTTTGATCCGGCTGTATGACAGAGCTGATCACCTCTTTCAGCCGATTCGCTAATACTTTAGACAAGATTTTGTAGTCAGTACACAGTAGGGAAACAGGTCGCCAGTTCTCAATGAGTTGAGTGTTCCCAGGCTTCGGCAAAAGGCATACGACCGCCCTTCTACAGGACAGAGGAAGTTCTCCAGCACGAAGGCTTTCGTCAAGGACTTCAAGCAGATCCGGTCCCACAAGATTCCAAAATGTCTTATAAAACTCTCCAGGCAGCCCGTCAATCCCCGAGGCTTTACCATCTTTCAAGCCTCGCATGGCTGCTTCAAGTTCATCAGGTGAATTTTTTTTTTTTTTTTTTTTTTTTGTATACAAGTTCGAGGCTCGTGAAAGAGCGAACATTAATCACACAGAAAGACAAACCGACACATAAAACATATAACATAGGGAGCGGTAGACAAGATGGGGAGAGAGGGGGAAGGACACAAACACAACATTTGAGAGCAGGGACCGAGAGACATGGAGACATCGAGAGATCTGAGAGAGGGCGAGGGCTTTGGGGGGGGGGGGCGTGGGAAGGGGGCAGTGGGAGAGGTATAAAACATATGGACCCTGCCAGGACTTACAGGAAAGAAGTTGGAATTTCAAACAAGGTGGATCTGGGGTGAATTAGCGGGGGTAGAAAAGATCAAGGTTTTGGATGGGGGAAGATAAGAGATGGTGGTGAACAGCTGTTTTAAAGACCTGGAGGGAGGAGTGGGATTGAAGGGAGTGAGGTAGTTTGTTCCAGAGGCGGGAGAAAAGAGGAATGAAAGAGTGAAGGTGAGCGGAGAGCCGAGATTTCGGCAGTTTAACCATCAGAGGGTTGCTGGCAGATCTTGTGCGACCTGTAGGAATATTTGGGGGACAGAGCACAGAGAGAGCTGGGGGTGCAAGGCCGGAGAGGAGTCGGTAGAAGACAGAAAGACCACCTACCTGCCTGCGGTGAGTGAGTGAAAGTCCCTCAGAGATAGCTTCATCGCGGGAGATTCCAATAATTCTGAAAGCTTTGGTTTCAACAGCGTGAAGCCGAGCTAGGTGTGAGGCAGGAGCACCGGCCCATAGGGGAGAACAGTATTCCATTGAGCTGCGGATGAAAGCCTTGTATGTGGTGAGGAGCTCAGGTGTGCCGAGGAAGGACTTCGCACGACGGAGGATGCCCAGTCGGCGACTGGCTTTGGAGGCCAGCTTGGAAATGTGGTTTTCCCAAGAAAGATCATGGCAGATAGTGAGACCCAAAATCTTGAGCGACAGAACTTCTTGGAGAGGATTGTTGAGAAAGTAGATGGGAGGGTTGTCCAGTCGATCTTTTCGGAGAGACATAGTAAGAGTGTGAGATTTGTCAGGATTGAAAGACATGTTCCACTTGTTTGACCAGTCTGTGATTTTGTCCAGGTCTTCAGAGAGTGAGGAGGCAGCAGACTGCCGATCTGAGGGAAGAGGAATGGAGCGGCAGAGAGTGGAGTCATCAGCAAAGAGATAGAGAGGATTTTCGAGAGAGTCAGAGAGATCATTGATGAAGACCAGAAAAAGCATGGGGCCCAGAACACTGCCTTGGGGAACTCCAGCCTGAACAGGAAGAGGAGATGAGAGAAACCCATTCAGGGCCACACGTTGACGACGACTAGAGAGGAAGTCCGCCAGCCATGCGTGGAGATTTCCATGGATACCAAAGGAGGAGAGTTTGGTGAGCAGAGCGGGGTGCCAGACCGTGTCGAAGGCACGTGATATGTCGAGGGAGACAGCTCTAATTTCCTGTTTGGCATTGAGGACCTCCATCCATTGTTGAGACAGCAGAAGCAGCATGTCCAGAGTAGAGTGACCTGGTCTGAAACCAAATTGATGATCAGAGATCAAGCCATTGGAGAAGAGGAAAGATTTCATATCAGAAGCAATGATGGATTCCATGACTTTGCTGATAATTGGGAGAAGGCTGATTGGTCTGTAGTTGCTAGGATCTGTTTTTGCACCTTTTTTGTGCAAAGCGGTGATGTTGGCTGATTTCCAAGCAGATGGCAGTTGACCTTGAGCAAAAGAGAGGGTGAAGAGAACAGAGAGAGGGTGAGATAGAGCAGCAGAGCAGGATTTTAGGACCCGTGGGCTGATGCCGTCGGGTCCAGTTGCAGAATCAGAGTCGAGGGTTGACAGAAACTTTTCCACCTTGTCAGGAGGAAAGGACACGGAGTCCAGGAGCAGCAGGGTACGACTGGGTATGGTGGGTACAGAGAGGGATGGGTTTGGGACACAAGATTTAGAGGCAAACACAGAGTTGAGGCATTCAGCTTTTTCACGTGCGGAGTCAGCTGTGTAGCCGTTTGAGGTAAGGGAGGGGATGGAGGGGGAACAAACACCAGAAACGGATTTGACCAGACGCCACCAGGATTTGGAAGAGGGAGACAGATAAGAGAGTTCGGTCTTGAGAACGGAGAGATATTCTTTCCTGGCTCTCCTGAGGGTGGACACACACTTGTTTCGGGCTTTGTGAAAGGAAATGAGATTTCCTTCCGTTGGATTTGCTTTCCAGGAGACGAAGGCAAGTTGTTTCTGGGCAACAGCCTCACCACAAGATTCCGTGTACCATGGACGGGAGGAAGGGTATGACAACTGAAGACGAGATGGGATAAATCTGTGCATGAGAGAGAGCAATTTACTTTGGAAGAATTCCCAGGATGAGTTGATGTCAGAGGTGGTAGAGATGGGAGACCAGTCCAGATGATTGATGGCTGCTTGAAGACCGTGCCAGTTGGCCTGAGTGAAATACCAGACTCGTCGACGCTGAGCAGGCTCCCTGAGGATGGTCAGAGAGATGTCCACTTTAACAAGGACATGATCAGATGATCTGATCGGAGCAGAAGAAGAGCAGCAGACATTTTCAGGGAAGTTAGTCATAACCAAGTCCAGAAGAGAAGATGTTCCGTTGACTGAGATCCGGGTCGGGAAATTGACAGATTGTGTCAGTCCCAGTGAGTCGCAGAAGTCCTTTGCTGAGGAGCCATGGCTGGTGAGAGAGGTACCCACACCCAGCCAACTGGCATGATGACAGTTGAAATCACCACATATGAGGAAGAGAGAGTTGGGATGAGTAGATAGAAGTTGGTCCATATCATCAGACAGCGAGATGTAGATGGAGTCATCACTGTTTGGTGGACGGTACAACACACATATGAACAAGAGGTGGGAGCGAAGGGGAAGCCGTAGCCAGAGGTATTCCTGGGGGTGAGGTGGAGAGAGTGCAGTGCAGGGCGAGTGAGGAAGAGAGTTTTTGATAAAGATAGCAACCCCGCCTCCAGGACGAGGCTCAGGTCTATCATACCGGAGGAGGGAGTAGCCCGGGAGAGATACTATGGAATCAGAGACATCATAAAGGAGGAAAGTTTCTGTTAAGCAGATCACGTCTGGTTTGACAGAAGCAACCTGTATGGAGAGATCAGTTAAGTTTGAACGAAGGCCCCGGATGTTTGAGGTCCATACCGTTAATGAAGAGGAAGGGGGAGCATCAGATACAGAACAGGGGGGAGGAGGGGTAGGGTAAGATGTGGAAGAGGTGGAAGAGGTAGGGAGAGCTGTTGAAGGTGTGTCAGAGATTTCAGAATAGCTCGGAGAAAGGGAAGGATGGGGCGGACAAAAGGTTTGATGGTGATTGGGTGAGCCACAATGAGGTGTTATTTGAGGAGGGGGAAGAGCGAGGCAGAAGGTTGGGGGAGATGGAGGTGAGAGTTTGAAGGGGGAAGAAGCGGGGAGGATGCTTTGAGGAGGGGGAGTGAGAGGGGGGAAATTGAGAAGCAATGAGGGTGGGGAGGTTTGAAGGGGAGGGGTGAGGGGGGAGTTTGGGAGGGAAGGGACAAGGGGAGGGATTTGAAAGGGATGGGATATGGGGGAGATTTGGAGGGGAGGGGTGAGGCAGGAGTCTAGGAGGGGAGGGGCGAGGGGGCGTCTTGGCGGGGAGGGGTGAGGGGGTAGTTTAGGAGGGAGGGGGCAAGGGGGGAGATTTGAAAGGGATGGGTGATGGGGAAGATTTGGAGGGGAGGGGTGATGGGGAAGATTTGGAGGGGAGGGGTTATGGGGAAGATTTGGAGGGGAGGGGTGAGATTGGATTTTTGAAAGTGTACGATTTATGGGAAACGAACATTTATTGCAAAATGAGTTTCTTGTGACCTTCGAGTTAAAAATACGTTTAAGGACGCTGGATGGAGGATGGAGTGCAGGAGAGTTTAGGGAATGTAGAAAAAAGGCACTATAGGAGATGGATTTTTTTTTTGGGATGAATTGATTTGGTGAGCAAGTCGAAAGCAGCCTTTTAAAGAAGAAGAAGAAAAAGGTGTTATAGAATATGACGGAATACATAACTTGAGGGGAAAGTGTAAACATTGAAGGTTAATGAGTGAAAACTATCTGGGGAAATGGAAATGGGGGAGAAACACGTGGTCGAAGAACGAACGCACGAATAAGAATGAATAAACGAATGAGAACAGAGAAAGAAATGTTTTTTTTTTTTTTTTTTTTTTTTTGTTTTTTTTTTTGAGTTGAGATTTACACAAGGAAGTAGGCTATGGGTGAAAAGACTGGGAATACAGAGAACGAAAGTTATTGGATCACAAACGACGGACCACTGAGAGAAAAACAAAGCCTCAAGGTTGTACAGTGCACACTGTACAAGGCCTTGCTCGCGACACGGCAAACAGACGATCAATTTATGAAAGATAAACACCGAGAAACAACCAAAGTTGCACACAATAACTTCACACACCGAAATATAAATACAGTTTCGACAAAATACAATTGTGAACAGACTTAACTTCGAAAAACGTGGAGACCGTGTGGAGCTTCGAAAATCCCTGCCGCCGTCTCCAAGATCTCGCGAGATCTCTGTTTTTGACGCGAGAAATTTGATCGCGAGAAATTGACGATTCCAGTGTGTGCTGCTTGTCCTCCTCGACTTCTGGGAGCCCAGCAATCAGCTCCTGTATCGCCTCACTGTTGATACTCTGGGCAGAATACAGGTCAGAGTAAAATGCTTTCAAGGCCGCTTTAATCTCCAGTTGGGAGGTAACCGTTGACCCATTAGCAGTACAGAGCTTATGAATTTGCTGCGAGTTTTTCACCGAATTCTCCAAGCTAAAGAAGTCCTTATTTGGCATATCCAAAGTCAAGTAACTCATCCTCATACGCACCAAGGTACCCATTGCCCGCTGCCTCACCATTTCGGTCAGTAATGACCTTTTTGTCCATAGCAACTGATCATATCCAAAATCTTTCCCAGCCCCATTACGATTCTGTTCCAATTCTGCAATTTCGGCCTTTAATGAGTCAATTGAGAGACTTTGCATTTTAGTAGTAAACAGACTATACTGTTGACAAAACGTTTTAACTTGACACTTTGCAAGGTCCCACCATATGCGAAGGTTGGCATGCTCAAGCTTAGATGACCGGATTTTCCCCCACACGGTTCGGAAGGCATCTTTAAATTTCTTATCACTTAACAACCGAGTATTGAGTGACCAGTATGCGCTACCTCCTGATGTCAGGGGTAATTTAAAGGACATTGCCACTAAATTATGATCTGAAAACCCTGTTGGGAGTATTTGGGTAGTGGACACCACATTCAGCATTGGCTTATTGATATAGATCCTGTCCAGCCTTGCCCATGATATGACGCCATCATGACATCTGCACCATGTGTAGGCCCGTGAAGTTGGATGCTGCAACCTCCACACATCCTCAAAGCAATAGTTCTTGATGAGGCTCGCTAACACCTTTGCAGAAGCGCCGTGGGGTTCATGTCCATTCCTGTCAACTGAAGGATCAATTGTACAGTTAAAGTCCCCTGCGATACAGGTGAGAGCAGCTGGATCCAGTCCCTCTACAAAGTCCCGCAGTGTGGAAAAGAATGTTCTTCTTTCTATAGGTTCACTTGGTGCATACACATTTACTATAATAAGCTTTTGTGTATTGCAGTAGAACTCCACCGCTATCAAATGTGCCTTATAGACCTCCCTATAAATAACACTCTGAGTGGGAAGCCTGGGACTTAAGGCGATGGCAACACCAGCCTTGGGTGTGGAAACCCCACTCAGCCACCATTGGCCTTTAAAAAGTTTACACCATTCAGCTGCCAAATTGTTTGTGGCATGGGTCTCTTGCAATAGAATGACATCTGCTTTTACCCTCTCCATTGCCTGGATTGCTTGAATTTTCCGTAAGGGGGCACATCCCCCATTGATGTTCAGGGAGGCAATATGTATTTCTCGCGTTGTCATTCTAAGGTGGTAGCTCACCGTCTGCCTGCAATTCTTTGTTCGCCTTTGTTACTGCTTTACGAAGACGTTGAAATTGAGGCTCTGAGAGCATGGGGTCATTTTTCTGTAAAAGAGGTTTCGAAACCTTAATGAAAGCTTGGACATCAGGGAAGTGATCTCTAATTACAACGTGACGTTGTCTAAACGTTACGTTTAAGAAATCAATGACCTTCCCTTTTGTCACCTCTGCTTGCCTCACCTGCTCCTTCTGAGACTCACTCAGGGCAGCAAGACTGCATCCTTCCTCATCAGCCTCGACCCCACTCTCACCCAGTGGTGTGTCAGGTACTGGCACCTCATCTGTGTCATTGTCACCATGGTATTTTTGTTGCGTCTGCATGGCACCAACTACCCCATCGTTGTTGTCTGCCACCGACTTATCAATCTCTTTCTCATCATCTTCCGTTGAGATGGGGGTCCTTAACTGCTCGTCGCATGGTGCAGGGTGTCCACCATCACACACGGTGACACGCTCGGTAATGCTTCGATTCTCTTCATCCTGTGAAATGGGCAGATTCGCATCTCTACCTATTGCATTACCATTTTGCTCATGGTCATCAGGTTGGTCTGTATTACCATCTTCCTGCACGAGGACCATTTTGTTTCCTTTTCCTCCATTCTCATCGCTCGCAAGAGAGCGTTTCAAGTTTCTCCTCGACTCGGTCTCCATCAGTTTCACCTCCTCGAAGTCCCTTTGTTCTTGAGGTTGCAGCCTCTCCTCCACATATGGTTGCTCCACTACCGTATGGGCTTCTCCACCAGCACCACTGTCACCCGCACCCTCGTATTCCGGTGTTGACCTTTTTTCGACACCTGGCTCATCTACAGGGTCGTTCAAGTCATTTACAGGTGGGGGGGGTGGGTTGGGGGGGGGCGGGGGCTGCCCCAGCTGCTGTGGCATAACTCTTCCTCACATCAGGACAATACTGCCGAGTGTGTCCGTATGCCCCACATGTATAGCAAATCAAGGTCTCAGTAGCTGCAAAGATCCGGTAATCATGATCTCCTATTTTAAAATTTATAGATATGTTCAGCTGTTTTGCCTCATCCTTTAGTACGACGAAACAAAAACGTCTAAACGACTCTACATGCTTCAGCCTTCCGTTCCTGGTTCGCAGGGGGACCGTGATAATTCGTGAGACGACAGTCCCATGCTCCCCTAATTTTCGTAGGATTTCTTCATTCCTCAGAAAGGGCGGAACGTTACTTAAAATAACTTTAACCGCCGGCGTGTCCATGGACGATACCGGAACAAATTGGTCGTTCCCCAACGTTAACCCGTTTTGCACCACGATGTCTGCAAGGCTAACTTGTGACACGAAAACCACCACTTTGTGGTTCATTCGAGACGCAGCACGAATGTTATTTACCCCGATCAAATCCCCGATTGCAAGTAGAACATCGTCCATTTGCACGTCCTCCGGCGGAACAAGGCACAGCCCGTGCTTACGCGATAACACCTCATCACTAACACGATCAGCAGTCCTTTGACTATTCCTATTAGCCATTTATCGGCAATCAACTAAACAAACTGAACAGTAACAATGCAATAAACTAACCAAACAAATCAAAATTAGTTAAATAAGTAAATAAATAAATAAATAATCGGCACGATATAACCAACCCACGTTATAAATTAATACAGGTGGCTAACCGTTACCGTGCTGTCTCTCTCTCCCTCTCTTGTCTCAAGAGCAGAAGGGAAACACGGAGAAACTTCACAAACTCGTACAAGGACACAAATGGAGTGAAAGGAGGATAGGAAAGACCACCAACACAGCACCGTACTCACAGCTCAACACCCACAGCCGCCATGATTACCACACCCACGCACGACTCACAACCATCCAGAAGGAAGGAGAGAGAGAGAGAGAGAGAGAGAGAGAGAGAGAGAGAGAGACAGAGAGAGACAGAGAGAGACAGAGAGAGACAGAGAGAGACAGAGAGAGACAGAGAGAGACAGAGAGAGACAGAGAGAGACAGAGAGAGACAGAGAGAGACAGAGAGAGACAGAGAGAGACAGAGAGAGAGACAGAGAGAGACAGAGAGAGACAGAGAGAGACAGAGAGAGACAGAGAGAGACAGAGAGAGACAGAGAGAGACAGAGAGAGACAGAGAGAGACAGAGAGAGACAGAGAGAGACAGAGAGAGACAGAGAGAGACAGAGAGAGACAGAGAGAGACAGAGAGAGACAGAGAGAGACAGAGAGAGACAGAGAGAGACAGAGAGAGACAGAGAGAGACAGAGAGAGACAGAGAGAGACAGAGAGAGACAGAGACAGAGACAGAGACAGAGACAGAGACAGAGACAGAGACAGAGAGAGAGAGAGAGAGAGAGAGAGAGAGAGAGAGAGAGAGAGAATTGAATTTGAATTTGCAACACCATTTATTTCACAAAAAAACACACCAGGTCAAGTTACATTTTTACAGGAGAGAAAAAAATAGAAAAAAAACAACAGTTCTTAATGTTAAAAAGAAAAGCACAAATTCGATTCATTCACAACACATAAGGCTTCATTGATACACCATTTGCATTCAAAGAGTTTGACATTTTCATTCGCCACATAATAATCAAACTCTAACCTTATTCTTGCAGACACCAGCCCTTTAAACATAGGTACAACATCGAACCCATGCCCATTATCAATTTTAATTTTCCTCGATTTATATATTGAGTATTTTGCTACAGCAGCTAAGAAGTTTAGGAGGACACCAGAGTCCTTGCAGGAGGGTCTGAAAGATACACCAAAAATAAAAGAATGTGAAGTAAAAGGAAAAGACAACTGATCAAAAAGGTGTGTGAGAATCAAGAAAAGAGGTATTAGTCTTTCGCATTTCACATAGGCATGAAAGAGATCCTCCTTCTGTACACAGAAGGGGCATGCTACTGGCACTGAGCTGTCAAGGTGATGAACAAAGGTGTTCGTAGGGAGAGCCCAATGTGCTAGTCTCCACTGGATATCTGCGAGGAACCCGTAAATAGGTAATTTGTACATATTAGGCCACAGTGGCGTGGCAGGAGACCCTGGCCCTAACCTTTCGGACCACAAGGCCACTCTTGTTACTCCGGAGAAGGGTGATGCTTGGTTTTCTCGAAGGAGCTTGTGAATACCAGCCTTTGTTGCCAAATGAAAAGGAGAGACAAGTTCACCATTCGACTGGAGAGCTGGGAGCACCTTAATTTCAGGGAAAGACAGCCGAACATCCTCGACATTGTTTATACCTTCCCAGCCAATATTTAACTCCTTAAACTTCCTCTTGACGATGCGTATAATTTGGCTGACAATACGCACGGATCTTAAACCAAGAATGGCCGCCACCCTGCCAGCAGACATCCATTTTGTCCCAGATGTATCCCTCAGGTCACAAACTTTGCCAATTCCTCCTTGAGTAAATTTCCTAATCAAAGTCGGACTATGAGGAATGCATGGAAAAAAACCGTTATAGAAAATAGGCTCTTGGATAAACATCCGGCAATTATAAGCCTCAAGGCAACGATAAACCCCAAAACCTTTCCAAACTCTCAGCAAACCCTGATAAAAAGTTGGGATTGAAACTAAGCTGACACGGTCAAGGTTCACCAGGAACAAGTGCCTATCATAACACAGGCCTCCCGCTTGTTGCAACAAGAAAAACGCAAATGAGCGCCAGGGCAGCTCTTCAGCATACAACAGACGTTGCACAGACTGTAGGCGAAAAGCCATAAGCCGGGTGGACACCTCCACAATTCCATGTCCACCCTCCTTCCGAGGATGGTACAGTATTTGCGGCCGAAGCCAGTGGTATCCATTCCAAAAGAAATTAACCAAGACCCGCTGGATGGCTGGTATCAACTCCTTGGGTGGCTGCAAGGCAATTAGTTTATGCCATAATCTTGCTGCTATCAAGTTATTTATAACAAGAGAGCGGCCTTTATAAGAAAGAGATCGTAGCAGTCCTTCCCATCGTTTCAACCGGTGTGTAATTTGTTCAATCATTCCTTCCCAGTTCTTCGTTTCTACTTCCTGGTTGCCGAGATAGACACCAAGATATTTGACTCCATCTGTTTTCCACTCCAGATTATGTGGGAGTGACGGTGGCAGTGTTAAAGAAAGGTTATCTGAACCGCACCATAAGGCTACACTCTTGCCCCAATTTACTTCGGCGGAAGAGGCTGCAGAGTAGTCTTTAAAGCAACGCTGCACCGCAGCAACACTACTTGGGCCCTTAATCAGAACACATACATCATCAGCATAAGCTGTGACCACAAATCTTGAACCAAAAACGGCTCCCACATCCTGAGTTATTCGCTGCCTGATGGATGCTAAGAGTGGTTCAAGGGCAATTATATACAGAAGTCCAGAAAGGGGACACCCTTGACGGATACCCCGACGGAAAGGAAAAGGGGGACATAAACTGTTGTTTACTTTCATCATGCAGAAGGTGTTAGTGTATAACAGCTTGACATAGGAAATGAAAGTTTCGCCAAAACCCATCCGCTCCAGAACAGAAAACAAATATGTATGATCAACACGATCAAAAGCCTTTGTTTGGTCAAGAAACAACAACCCAAAACTGGCACGCACGTACTTATTACAAGAAATAATATCCCTTATCAGAAAAATATTGTCATAAATTGACCTTCCTGGTACACAGTAGGTCTGGTCAGGGTGCACAATAGAGCTGATCACAGTTCCCAAACGGTTTGCTAAGGCCTTCGACAAAAGCTTGTAATCCACACACAGCAATGAGACAGGCCGCCAGTTCTCGACTAGTTGAGTGTCCCCAGCCTTTGGCAACAGGCAAATGACTGCTCTTCTGCAGGACAGGGGAAGCTCTCCAACATGAAGGCATTCATCAAATACCTCAAGCAGGTCAGGTCCCACAAGTTTCCAAAAAGTCTTATAGAACTCTCCGGGCAAACCATCAATCCCAGAGGCTTTACCATCCTTCAAGCTCCGCATAGCAGTTTCAAGTTCAGCAGCCGAAACTGACATGTTCAATGTGCGTTGCTGGTCTTCCTCAAGTCTTGGAAGCCCGGTAGTCAGCTCCTGCAAGGTCTCATTACTTATGCTCTGGGGGGAGTACAAGTTTGTATAAAAAACCTTCAAAACAGACTTAATCTCCTGTTGGGAGGTCACTATTGGCCCATTAGCAGCACGTAGCCCATGAATCTGTTGTGATTTTTTAACAGAGTTCTCCAAACCAAACAAGGCCTTATTTGGCATATCCAACGTTAAATAACTCATTCTCATGCGTACCAGGGTGCCCATTGCTCGCTGCCGTACCAGTTCAGTCAACATTGCCCTTTTAGTCCATAGCAGCCGGTCACCTGTAGTGTCTTTCCCAGCCGTATTAATGTTTTCCTCCAGGGCTGCAATTTCAGCCTTTAATGAATCAATCGAGAGATTTTGCAATTTAGTGGCATAAAGACTATATTGTTGACAGAACGATTTGACCTGACCCTTTGCGAGGTCCCACCACAGTCGAAGGTTAGCATGTTCAAATTTGGAGGACCGAATTCTTTCCCACACGGCTCGAAAAGCCTCTTTGAATCTCATATCATTCAGCAGGTGGGTATTAAGTGACCAATACGCACTACCCCCTGAGGTCAGAGGCAAATTAAAACCCATTGAAACCAGGTAATGGTCTGTGAAACCAGTTGGGAGTATCTGGGTTGTGGCCATCACATTTAGCATTGGCTTATTCACGTAGAATCTGTCTAGCCTTGCCATTGATATCCTCCCATCATGGCATCTGCACCACGTATAGCACCGTGAAGTTGGGTGTTGCAACCTCCAAACATCTTTCAAATGCTGATTTTTGATGATGTTCTCCAAAATCCTCATAGAAGCTGGATGGGGTTCATGACCGGTCCTGTCTACGGAAGGATTGATAGTGCAATTGAAATCACCAGCAACACAGATGAAAGCGGTTGTATCCAGTCCTTTTACAAAGTCATGCAGAGTGGAAAAGAACACTCTTCTTTCCATGGGCTCACTCGGTGCATATACGTTCACAATGATGATCCTTTGCGTGTTGCAATAGAAATCCACCGCTATCAGATGTCCCTTATAAATTTCCTTAAAGACAATCTTCCGAGCAGGGATTCTATCACTCAAGGCGATGGCAACACCAGCTTTGGGTGTGGTAAACCCACTCAGCCACCACTGCCCTCGATAAAGTTTTCCCCATTCAGCAACCAGGGTGTTCGTAGCATGAGTCTCCTGTATCAGGATGATGTCGGCTTTCACCCTCTCCATCGCCTGAATTGTCTGAATTTTTCGTAAGGGGGTACAACCCCCATTGATATTCAGGGATGCGATACATATCTTTCGCAAAGCCATTTACAAAGGTAACTCACCCTCCGCCTGCAATTCCTTATTCGCCTTTGTGACCGCTTTCCGAAGACGCTGAAATTGGGCCTCCGAGATTTCCATTGGGTCATTTCTTTGCAGGAGGGGTCTTGCAGCCCTGATGAAAGTTTTCACATCGGGAAAATGGTCTTTGATCACAACGTAGCGTTGCCTAAACGTCTCGTTTAGGAAACTGATGACGTTTTCCTTTGTTGCTTCCATCTGTTCTTCTCCCTGATGATCATTCACAGACACAAGGCTTTGAGCTTCCTCATCCAGCTCCCTAACCACATCAACGTTGAAACTCCTTTGTTGTGTGTCAGGAGCAGGCACACCTTCTGTGTCATCACCACTGCAGTCTTCTTGTTGCATCACAAGGGGCACATCTGTGCCACCACTGCTGCCTATTATAGGTCTGCTTGGACCATCATCCTTGGTCGTTTCAACCGGATGTGAGCAACAACCGTTGTCACTCAGGCCCTGGGACTGCTCGTTGTCACAAGGGACAATGGTGCCATCATCACAACCAATACTGCTGCATTGATTTTCTTCAACAAGAGCAAGGGATGAAGTCCTACTCTCCTCTGTTTCGTCACCACCCTGCCCAGCTTGCTGAGAATCATCAGGATAGTCTGAGATACTGTTTGTTTGTACGAGTATCACTTTGCTACCTTTGTCTTCCACCTCGGCGCTCAAAAAGGTACGTTTTAGGTTCCTCTTAGCCTCGGTGCCTTTCATCAATACCTCCTCAAAGACCATATTCTCTTGAGGTTGCAGCCTCTTGTCCTCATCGACTGGGTGCACCCCTGCTGCACTAACCTCAGCAACACCGCCACCACTTTCCACACCCTGGTCTTCTGGTGTGGGCGTCTGTACTCCACCAGGCTCATGAACGGGGGGCACTGCATCAGTTACAGGGGGGGCCGACCCAGCTGCTGTAGCGTACGTCTTCTTGGCGTCTGGGCAATACTGCTTAGTGTGTCCGTGTGCTCCACATCCGTAGCAGATCAAGGTCTCGGTCGCCATGAAGATTCTATATTCATGCTCGCCTACTTTAAAGGTGTGGGAGGTGTTCAACTGCTTCGCTGCGTCTTTTAGAACAACAAAACAAAAACGTCTAAACGATTGTACGTGCTTCAACCTGCCGTTTCTCGTACGTAGAGGAACCCTAATGATTCGAGAGACGACAGTGCCAAACTCACCTAGCTTGTGTAGGATTTCCTCGTTACCTAGGAAAGGCGGAACATTGCTCAGAATGACTTTAACTGCCGGCGTGTCCATCGACGACACAGGAACAAACAGATCGTTTCCCAAGGTCAAACCATTCTGCACAACAATATCGGCCAGACTTATTTGCGAAACAAAAACCACAATTTTGTGATTCATACGAGACGCGGCACGAATGTTACTCACGTCGATCAAATCCCCAATCGCAAGCAAAATGTCATCCATTTCAACTCCCTCCGGTGGGACAAGGCACAGCCCGTGCTTACGCGATAAACCCTCATCGGTAACACGATCGGCAGGCCTTTGGCTACTCCTATTAGCCATATCGTCAAAGGAGAAACGAAGTGAAAGCAAATAGATTTGTATAATCCCAAAAAAAAAGAATAGAAAAAAATATATATATATTAAGTAACTAGAAACGAAAGCACGGTTTAAACCACGTTAGGAAAAAACGTGGTTCAAACAAACCCTTACCGTGCTGGCTCTCCCTCTCTCTGTCTCGAAGGAGGAGAAAAAAAACGAGGGACAGGTGGTAACGAAGCAGGAAGGGAGGAAAAAGGTCAACATACACGACAAGAGTACAAAAGGAAAAAACCAAAGGAAGGGGAAAGGTAAAAAGGTTGGTGGGGAGAGGATGAAAAACAACACGAGCCAGGAGCTACAACACACAAGCACGAGCACGCGCCATCTTGCCACGCCCAACACACGAAACGGCCAGCAGGGGGCGAGAGAGAGAGAGAGAGAGAGAGAGAGAGAGAGAGAGAGACTTTTCTTTCCCTTTATTACAAGGAAAACAAGTTTTACATGGTGAAGGATGTTTGTACAGGCATCAAAAGAAATAACCAGGAAGGAAAGGGGTAACAAAGAAGCAATACTTTAGATTTATAAATTGATTGTTAAAACACCACCAACCATACCACATAAGGATTGTTTCACACACCACCGATTTTTAAATAAAGCAGGATCTTGAGTTTCAAACTCAAAAAGAACACGCGATGTAACCAATGCTTTAAAAAACAGTTAAAACGTCATCAGCTAAAACGTCAGTGTTCTGCAGTTTTCGTTTCCTCGATAAATAAATGGCAAGTTTTGCCTCAGAACACAGAAAGTTTGCTAAAAGACATTCATTTTTACATTGATACAAAACATTAAAACCAAATATGAAAACACAATGTGTAAAAGTCAAACCGAGCCCCCGGATCACACGTGACAGGATTTTAAAAAACGAGGCCAACCTTGAACATTCAATGAAAATGTGAAAAATGGTCTCTGGGGTGTCGCAAAAGGGGCACAATTCCGAGTTTTCAGGACATATACGGTGGGACAGGATGTTGCAAGGCAGGATATGGTGCGCTAACCGCCATTGTAGATCACCCGAGCGCTTGACAGTAGGTTCTTTGTACATCACCTGCCAGTTTATTGTTGTGAAACGGTTAGCTTGGAGCAGCGCTCGCCAATGAGCTTGTGGCTCTGCAGGTTTACCAGGAAAAAGAGTGAGAACACATAGATTGTACACTGAGGATTTCTCCATCTGGTTAAAGAGCCTAAAACTTTGAAATAAAATTAAAAGATTTGGGAAAGGACATTGGGATCGATGGAGGGCATCTTCTATGTCTGGGTCCCATTTTAACCCGGTTTGCTTAAAGGTCCGTAAAATCACAGAGAAAATTCTGCCAATGACTCTGATGGACCTCACACTGGTGGCCACGGCAATGTCAGCAGCTGGCTTCCATCTATGTACAAGGGGGTTCCTGAGGTGTTTTACTCTGGTAACGCCGACATCAATAAACTTTTGCATGAAAGATCTGTCACTACAGACCCCATCAAAAAAAGAATTTAAAAATATTGGTTCATTTAAAAACATCTGAAGGGAGTAAGCACTGGTGTCGCGGCGAAAAGAAACAGCCTGCCACGCTTCCAGCATGCTTCGGTAGAACAACGGGACCGATGTCATATCCACGCGCTTCGCGTCGAGAAGAAAAAGCTCGTCACCATAGCCAAGTTTCCCAGCTTGCCTAAGCAAACAATGGGCAAAGGCTTTCCATGGGACGTCGGAGTATAGAAGCCTTCGTACTGAAAGGAGGCGAAAAGCCATCACTTTGCTCGTCACATCTATTAGCCCCTGTCCACCTTCTGCAGTCGGCAGGCTTAGTATTCCTGGCCGGAGCCAGTGCTTTCCCCCCCAGAAAAAATCTACAAAAGAGCTTTGAAGTTTTTTAAGGATAAAACCTGGGGCCTGCAGTGCTTTAAAAACATGCCAGAGCATTGATGCCGCGAGATTATTAATGACCAGAGTACGACCCCGGAAGGAAAGCTGCCTCAATAGTCCCCTCCATTTTATCAACCGCTGCTCGGTTTTGGTAATCAGCGACTCCCAGTTTTTTGAAATAAAATCTTGAGTTCCAAGAAAGACACCGAGGTAGTGTATTCCTTCATTGGTCCATACAAGGTGCCCTGGTAGGGTTGGAGGGGGAGTTTCATTCCGTGGACCTAGGTAAAAAGCTTTGCTCTTTTCCCAATTAACTTTAGTCGAGCTTGCCAGGCTAAATTCCTCGACAGACTCAACCAGAGCGCGAACATCGTCATCGGAGTACACAATTGCACAGAGGTCATCCGCATAAGCAATGGTCTTTACGGGATTTTCTAACGGCAGAGGATAAAACCCTTGTAGCCGTGTGCGTAAACGATGTAGTAAAGGTTCAATTGATAGGGAGTATAGAAGGCCAGACAGGGGGCACCCTTGACGAATACCCCTGGTAACAGGGAAAGGCTGACTTAAGATGTTATTAACTTTGAGCAAGCTAAAAATATTATTATACAATATTTTGATATAACAAATAAAATTTTCCTTAAAACCAAACCCCCGTAAAACAGCAAAGAGATAAGAGTGATCAATCGTGTCGAAAGCTTTTTCTTGGTCTAAAAACACCAGACCAACATTTCTATGTTCAGCAATACAAATGTCAATCATGTCACGTACAATAAAAATGCTATCGTGTATTGTCCTTTTAGGGATGCAATAGGATTGATCGGGGTGTACAATCTCCCCAATCAGAGGTTTGAGGCGGTTGGCAAGAACTTTTGAAAAAATCTTGTAGTCCGTGCAGAGGAGCGAAATGGGACGCCAATTTTTAAGCTGCTGGAGGTCTCCTTTCTTAGGTATGAGAGCAAGTATAGCCCTGCGACAGCTGATTGGTAACAAGCCTGTTCGTAGGCTATCAACTAAGAGGTCAAGCAACTCAGGTCCCAACAAATCCCAGAAGGTTTTGTAGAACTCTGCAGGGATTCCATCAAGTCCAGAAGCTTTACCTGTGGGCAAAGTTTGCAACGCAGTAAAGAGTTCGTCAAGAGTCACTTCCTTGTCAAGTTGTTGACATGCAGGTTCGGACAAGGTGGGCAAAGAAGTGGTTAAGGAACGAATCATGTCTTCTTTAGTGTTCCTGGCACAATACAAGTCAGAGAAGTATTGTTTTGTCAAACTTCTAATGTCTTTTGGATCGTGTGTTGTTCGGCCTCCTGGTGCCTGCAGCGAAGTTATTTGCTGGTTTCTCTTTTTTCGTGCTTCCAAAGCAAAGAAAAACTTGGAAGGAGTGTCAATAAAGCTGTAGTTCTCCATTCGTAGCCTTATTAGAGCCCCTCTGGCTTGTTTTGCACAGAGTTGAGCAAGGAGTGCTTTCTTCGTTGCTATTAGAGAACTAGTCTTTTCGGCACTGGGAGCTGGAAGGCTTGACTGGAGGGACAATATTTCTTTGGCAATTAGAGATTGCAGCGCAGATTCATTCCTTGTACAAAAGGAGCTATATTGCTGGCAAAAGGTCCTAATATGGGTTTTCACATTGTCCCACCATTGTGTGAGGCAGGAGTAGGAAGGCTTCCGTAGTAGTAAAGCTTCCCAAAAGGCTCGGAAGGCAACAGGAAAAGCGTCATCTTGCAGAAGACTCACATTGAAGGTCCAATGGGCAGTGCCACGATTTCGAGCCGGGGAGAGTATATGAAGAACAACCATGTGATGGTCCGAAAAACCACTTGGGGTGGCGTCGACATGGTCTATGACGTTTAAAGAGTCATTATTGATGTAAAATCTGTCTAGCCTTGCAAGAGATAACCGGCCATTTGCACATCGGCACCA